>NC_061118.1:10940825-11223414 GCF_002878395.1 Capsicum annuum | reverse complement strand
GTATGATAACCATGCAATCCACATGAATTTCCATGCTATTAGTATGTGTTGCCAATATGATTATGCAACGAACATGATATTAAGATTGTACAAGTACTTCCATGTGAAATGAAATCCTTTCCATGCAACACATTGTTGATAACCATGCATAGTATGAGATCCCTACTTATGATATTATATATTATGGACTCTAATCTTATGATCAAGTCAGTCATGTGAGTCAGTTTCCTTCCATTGAGTCCTAGGGGTACTTGTACCCGAAAACTATAGCTGTATGCCTAGATCCATGTCATGTTTTAGGATATCCGAACTCAAGCTATGATTCCATAGAATTCAGTCAGTCATTTGAATCAAGAAAATCTCATAATTTTAGTCAGTTGTCAGATATCAGTAACATTCCGCCAGTCAACGAAATTCAGTAAGATCAAGTCATTTACAGTCAGTTATTCATGTCAAATCTATCCAGATGGGAGTAGAGGTTAGCACCGAGTTAAACCAAGGATGGGAACTCACGCGCCAGTTCAGGGTGTGATTCTTAGTAGCAATCCTTGTGTTCCAAAACTACGTAGCCAGCGTAGGTTGATATATATTAACCCGTCAGATTAGGGTTGATGAGGTGGCTTAACCCATTAGTTTAGGGTTCCCACCGTTCTCATTGAGTACCCGCCTGATAAGGGTCACTCACAGATGTCCTTACCAGTGGCACGGTATTGAAACTCCTCCAGTCGGGGCAGAGATTGGACCCTAGCTTAGCCATAATGGCATAGATGGGGCATGTCGGTTAAACACTACCTCCCACAGTTTTAGTAACAATCTCAATAAAAGAACTTAGGGCTTTCTTCAGATTTTAGTATATAAAAGACTGTCAGATACAGTCATCCATGTTATTAGTTTTTGTATCAGTCTCAGTAAAAGAATCAGAGCGTTCTTTAGATTCCAGTGTATACAGGATTGTCAGATACAGTTGTCTATGTTGTAAGTTTCAGTATCAGTCATGATAGTTATCAGTAAACCATGTATTAGCTTATAGGTCATGCTATCACGTATTCACGATCTCAGTTTTTATATATGTGTGTTTGCACTCCCACGTTCATATTAGTCAGTCAGTGTTGTTCATGCATGAAACCCTTTATGTTCAGCCTACCTTCCTCGTATACTTAGTACTCCAGTTGTACTGACGCATTTGTGCTATGGTGCTTTCTTTTCATGTTACACCATAGGTTCTGAGACACGAGCTCTAACCCAGCATTAGCGTTAGCGTTCCAGTTGCAGAGACACAGTGAGTCCTCATTGATATTAGGACAATATAATTTGATTCATTTATTCTTCAGTTCAGTTTTACAAAGTTAGTTAGAGACATGTTCCTTCAACTCCTTATTCAGACAGTTTAGAGGCTTTAGGATTTACTTTCAGATTTAAGTCCAGATTTAGTTGTTTTGGGTATTTTCACCCACATGATTGTATTCAGTTGAACCTTATGGCCATATAGTTCCATGTGTTCTACATTATTATGTTATGATTTACAATATACAGGTACAAATATCAGTCATGGGTTAGCTTATGGTCCCTCGGGGTCATGAGCACCGTATAGCATTCCGGTTCAGCAAATCAGGGTGTTACAGAGGTCATATTAGTGGATAACCTATATCATCATAATCTCATTCTAAGACCTCATTATAATACTATCATGATTTAAATACTATCATACTCGGGAATTCTAATCCACATGGCTAGACATAAAATAATCTTTCATAATATTGCAATCATAAAATAGGATAGGCCAAAGACATACCTCAAATCTCGAGACTAGATTAATCCCAAATCTATCATAAGCTAGCCGTAATAATGATTCATTATAATGATATGAACAATATCAATAACAACATGAATAACCGGCTACTCCAGACATCCAAATACCTATTCGAGACTATGCGTAACCCCAAAACCTCAGGCTTGGAACATTCAATAAACATACAGCAACACAAGACATATCCTTCACCCATATCTATGCAACTGTCCCATATCGGCTGATAAATATAGGTGCATACTAGTGATAAGAAATGTTTAGGAAGGAATGAATGCAAAGTATACCAAAAATATCACAACTCATCATAATTGTCCTTATGAGGACCATCATTATTGTAACCAACCTCCGACCTCATCGGATATCAATATTATCTTAATAGTAACCTCCGGACTCGAACCGAGTATAAATATTATCACAATATCCTCCGGCCTTGTTGGGTATCAATATCATCTCAATAGTATCCTCTGGACTAAATATGTGTATCAATATCATAATAATATCCGCCGGCCTTGCCGGGTATCAATATCATCTTAATAGTATCCTCTGAACTTCAACCGGGTATCAATATCATCATAATATCCTCCGGACTTGCAGGGTATCAATATGTCATGAAAATATCCTCCGACATTGCCGGGTATCAATATATAATCGTAACTATTAGCAGATAAATATAGACATATACAATAGGTGCACAAACGCAACCTAATATACTCATAACCCTAAAGATATATATCTAGTCAACACATCCCAACTACTCATTATTAGCTAACCAACGCTTATGATTATTAAACTACTAATTCGCTATTCATCACAGGATCATAATCACCATTTATCCATAATTAATTATTATCAACTAATTAACATATATCCGATAATCAACATCAACCAACAAATTATCCATTATCATCTAACCATCTTTTATTAACTAGCATCAATCATTAACTAACTATCATTTACCAAAAAATTCTCGTTATTCAAATAATCCTCATTATTAGCTAGTCAATATTATTAACTCGATAGTATATTCATATAGGCATCGTTATTAATTTGGCGTCATTATCACTAACTTCCTTTATCATCTAGAAATATTAAGCCACATTGTCCTTACTTAACAACAAATCGGCATCACAACTTTGTTATCAATAGAAACTAATCATTATCATACATAAACCCATTTTCATAGCCACATATCGACTCTAATCGTTAGCTACCATATTTCAACTAGGCAAGGTTCATTAACTAGTACATTAGATTTATAGACATCAAGTACTATAGCCACCTAAAAGACATCTACCTACCACTTAGCTTAACCATCAATTAGGAAGAATTGTCATAATATTATATTTTAACTAGAATCATATCAATTACCGATATAATTATCATGAATTTAAAAAATCTATGCATGCATTCACCAACATTCAATTAGAGGAATAGTAAGAATCATACTGCATCTTTCTCTATCCCATACTAGAGAGATGTGTATACAACCATATACATATTCATATTCATAAACTGTAGTCATATCACATACAATGACAAACATATCTCACCTATTGACCCAATATCGAAACATGGCCCTTGGCCCATCGATTTATCAAAAATAATCACAATATCATAATCATGGCCTTATTCCTACACACATATCTGGACACAATGGGGATTTGACCAAAAAATACATATGCTACATAGATTCTCTCCTATTTTTGTGGATTCACGGAGAACCTCTCACCATCAGTACACAAGTAATGCATCAATAAGATCGAGGGAGAGAGATTTGAGAGGGGGAGAGATCAAAGACAAGAAATAAGAGAGAGTTGAGAAAACACTGTGAAAAAAGAAAGAGAGACGGGAATAGGATGCTCAGGAAATTTCTCACTAGAAAATAGACAGTTGGAAAACGGCAAAATAGTTGTCCATTTTCGTTGATATTCGTCATTATTGAGCTCGCCTGAGCTCCGGTGAAGCAAAATAGTATCTCCAACTCTAATCTGATCAAAATCAAATAGTTTTGACATTTTGGTAATGATTAAAGAAAATAGGTATTGTTGTTTGATGATGTATCAGAGAAGAAAAGGGTGTGGGGATGGGTATAGGTATGGGGTATGGGTATGGGTATGGGGTGTGGGGTAGGGATGAGAGGTGAGAGCGGGTGCGGGAATTGAAGAAGAAAAGGTTAGTTTTTAATATATATATATATGTGTGTGTGTGTGTGTGTGTGTAAAATAAGTGGGACCATATAATTTTTTAAATAATTAATGCATCCCTTTTTAAAAAAAGTTTCGTGTCAACATTAGGGGTGAAACAAATACACTTTAAAGATGTTAAGTGGGGTAAATAAATGAAAGCTTAGTTTAAGTGCTAAAGTGAGTTGAGGTGACATGTTTAGGGACTTATAAACATACCATCTTAAGGGTCCAAAACACTCGTATATTCTGCAAGCATCAATAATTAAGGCCAAGTTATCCTACTCATAAACAATACTAACATCCATATTCACATGTAACATACATCACACATCATCTATGAAAAAAGTAGATAGAAGCCTACCTCAAGGTCAAACCGCAAAACCTCACTTCTTGCACCACATACTCATCTTCACTTTAGAATCATCAAAATGTCATCACACTATCAAAAGCATAATATACTCAACAATATGAGTCTAATGATACCCATATTGCACTAATGTTCCTTGGGTCAAAAAATGACACCAAAATCCCATGTTGGTCCGACATATGGAAAATGATTTTTTGAGGCCAACCCAATGTTCACACTTGAACAAGGAATCATAACCAAGAAATGGGTGAAACTAAGCATACTTTGGGTTAAAATCAAGATCTAAGCTAAATTGGGATTTTGGGACCAAACTAAGAAATTAAAGCATGAGTTCAAGAAATTCTTACATTAAACTTGAAGATAACCATGATACAAGATGATGGTCAAGCTCCCAAGTAACCCCCCATGACCAATTTTGAGTTATTACCCTCATTTTGGGGTTTCTTGGTCTAAATGGTGAAGGGAAATACCCCAAACCTATCTTGGGGCATTTATGTAGCCTCTATAGGAACTCAGTGTCGCAATTATGGTCCTATGGGCCATGATCTCACTCCCATGATCTCACACTTTTGGCCACGATCTCAGTTGCACCAAATGACATTAAATTGAAAAATAAGTTTTTGACCCTCGGAACTCATACGTATTCCAAATAACATGATTCAATAGTGAATTTTGAGTGTAAAAAACATTGCAAATCCATTGGAATCATCAAAATTTTCATATCAAATCATTTAAGAAAAAAATGGGGCCCTCACCTATATTTGCATCACTTTTCATAAAATCTGCCAAATAGATAAAAATGAGCCTGGTTCATTAGGACCCAAACAAAAGGTCTACCTAGACTAAAATAGACATTCTAGATCTGCTGGAACTATCTAAACTTCCATGCGAAATCATTTCACTGATGTATATGCCTGATGGCTATTTGGAACTAAGAAAGACTTTGAAATAGGGAATTGGCACTAAAAACCAAAAAAACTGCCCGATAACCAAACCATTGGTCCCTGTAAGTCATAAATAGCTCAGGGAAGCTCTATTGAAGCTCGAACAGTGAAGATATGCATAAATATGGAAAATGACCTTAAAGGTCATTACAAAGATTCTGACTCAAAAGATCCTTCTTTGTATTCGTTCCCTGTGGTTAATGAGTTTCAAGATGTCTTTTTATTTGATCTTCCTGGTGTTCCTCTGGATAAGGAAGTAAAGTTTGGTATTGATTTTCTTTCGAACACTATCTATTATCTATTTCTTCGTATAGAATAGATCTAGCTTAGTTGAGGGAACTCAAGGAGCAACTTAAGGATCTTCTGGATAAAGAGTTTATTCATCCTATTGTTTCTCCATTGGTCGTGTCAGTGTTGTTTATAAATAATAAAGATTGTTCCCTTCAGATGTACAATGACTACAGGCAGTTGAACAAGGTGACAGTCAAGAACAAGTATCCTCTTTCTCGAATAGATGACTTGTTTAACCAGTTGTAAGGTGACAATTTCTTATCTAAGATATATCTTTGATCTAAGTACCATAAACCTAAGATTAGAAAGGTGGACATCCCTAAGTTGGATTTTTATACTCGGTATGGGCATTTTGAGTTCATGGTGATGTCATTTGGGTTGAATAATGCTCCAACAGCATTTATAGACTTGATGAATAGAGTGTTGAGGCAGTTTTTGTATCTTTTTATCATTATTTTTATTGATGACATTCTGGTTTATTCAAAGAGTGGCGTGTATCATGCTAACCACCTTCGTATGGTGTTGCAGACCATAAAGGAACAATGGTTATATGCCAATTTCTCTAAGTGTGAGTTTTGGTTGAATACTGTGACTTTCTTGGGACATATAATTTCTAGTGAAGGGATCATGGTGGATCCGCTAAAGGTTATTTCGGTTAACGGGTGGCCTAGGCCCACGGCTCCATCCTATATTTTGAGGTTCTTGGGTTTAGCTAGTTATTATATTTAGTTTTTGGAAAGATTTTCTTTAATAGTGGATCCTTTGACTAAGTTGACTTAGAAGAAGGTTAAATTTTCATGGTCGGATGCTTGTGAAGGTAGTTTTGAGATGTTGAAGGCTAAGTTGACTTCAAATCCAATCCTTAATTTGTCGGAGGGTGATGATGGGTACATGGTTTATTGTGATATATCTCGGGTAGGTCTATGTTGTGTTTTGATGCAGCATGGGAAGGTAATTGCCTATGTTTATAGGCGGTTGAAGGTGAATGAGAGAAATTATTCTACTCATGATTTAGAGTTATTGGCGATTATGTTTTCTTTAAAAATATTATAGCATTATTTGTATGGTGTTCATATGGATATATTTTCTAATCACAAGAGTCTTCAGTATGTATTCACTCCAAAAGAGTTAAATCTTAGGCAAAGAAAATTGCTTTAGCTTCTCAAAGATTATAATATAAGTCTTTAATACTACACCAGTAAGGCTAATATAGTTGTTGATGCTCTTACCAGGTTATCCATGGGTAGTCTGGCTTATGTGGAGGAAGGAAAGTAGGAATTGGTGAAGGATATTCACCTCTTGGCTAATCTTGGAGTTCGTCTCTTAGACTCTAAGGATGGCAGTGTGATGGTGCAAGAAGTAGTTTGGGCATCCCTTAGTTCAGAGATTAAGAAAAAGAAATTGTGGAATCCTGTCTTGATAAAAATCAAGAGTCGTGTTGATGGGCAAAAGGTGGAGGTGTTTGAGATCAATGGTGATGGTACTTTATGGTAAAAAGGGAGATTATGTGTTCCTAGTATTGATAGGTTGTGACAAAAGGTTTAGGCTGAGGCCTATGAGTCATGCTATATTGTTTATCCCAGCTCGATGAAGATGTATTATGATCTCAAGAAGATATATTGGTGGAATGGTATGAAGAGGGACGTGGCTGATTTTATAGCTAAATGCATGGTGTGTCAATAGGATTGGAAGTGGGAGATGATTAATATATATATTATTATTGGTCTTTCTCTATCTTAGAACTAATATGATTTAATTTGGGTCATCACGAATAGGATAACTAAGTATGTGTAATTCTTGCCAGTGCAGACTACCATTTTGGTAAAGGATTATGTGAAGCTGTATCTTCAGGAGATTGTGAAGCTGCATGGGGTACCTGTCTCAATTATTTTTTATCGTGGTACGCAATTTATATCTCACTTCTGGCTATTTTTTCAAAAAGGGTTAGGGATCAAGGTTAGTCTGAGTATTGCTTTTCATTCACAGCCAGATGGGCAAATGGTGAGAACTATTCAAACATTAGAGGATATGCTTCAAGACTGTGTGATTGACTATAGTAGCAATTGGGTTGAGCATCTACCTTTGGTAGAGTTTTCTTACAACAATAGCTATCATTTGAGTATTGGTATGGCACCTTTATAGGCATTGAATAGTAAGAGGTGTAAATCTCCAATTGGTTGGTTTGAGCTTGGGAAGGAAGATGTGTTTTGCTTAGATTTGGTTTATCAAGTGATGGAGAGGGTCAAGGTGATTTGGGATAGGCTTAAAGCTTCCCAAAGTCGCCAAAAGCCCTATACAGATATTAGGCATATAGATTTAGAGTTTGAGGTCGGGGATAGGGTTTTCCTCAAAGTGTCTCCTATGAAGAGAGTGGTACGGTTTGGCAAAATAGGGAAACTCAGTCCTCGGTTTATTTTTCCTTATGTGATTTTGCGATAGGTTGGCAATGTTGCTTATAAGTTGGAGTTTTCATCTAGCTTAAGTTTGGTTCATTTTTCTATTCTTTATTTCTATGTTGAGGAAGTACATTGGTGATCCTTCTTTGATTATTCCTTTAGAGGGATACGGTATTTCAGATTCTCTACCTTATGAAGAGGTCCCGATAAAGATATTAGATAGGCAAGTTTATTTATTGTGAACCAAGGATATGGCTTAGGTTAAGGTTCTATGGCGGAACTATAAGGTACAAGAAGCTACTTGGGAAGCAAAAGAAGACATGAAGTCCAAGTATCCGCATCTGTTTTCTACTCCAAAAATTTATGCGAAAGGTATGTGTTCTTCAACAAATCTTTATTTTATGAGTTTGTTAAAGGAAAGATTAACATCTTTGCTTCTTTATTTACAAACTTTGTTAAAAGGATGTTTGGTTACCCCTACCTTGACTATTATTCGTGGATGCATGTTTCTACTAGGGGAGACTGAAACATCATTGGTTTAGACCCTTAGAAAATTTCCTAGAATTCTATTCTCTAGACCTAATACGACTCATTGGTATGAGCCATATGTTGGGTGACGAGTGGTATGGTCCTATCATATTCTCACTAGTATTAGTTGGTAGGATGGTTTTGGTCACTAAAATGGTATGACTTAGGGGTATGAGTCGTAAGGGCTTGGTACGATTTGTATCAGGGACTTTTAAGGTTGGAAGTGTTTGATCCTTCTAGTATTTCATTCTGCCAGGAATACGGGTCATGGGTACAATCATCCATTATGGTTACAGCTTGGTTGGATGATTTGTATATGGGATAGTATCTGATCCAAGGTTGAGGTTTGAATACAAGTGGGGGTACCAATCATATTAGAAAGGTGCCACTCGTATGGGTTAGTCGTATCACTGTAATGGGATTTTTAAGTGACTTAAATAGGGTATTCTGGATATTTCCCTACTTACCCTAATTAGGACCCATGACTTCTAATATACTTAGTAGGTTATTTACCTTATTATTCTATTCATTAACACTTAGAAACTATTCCAAAAACACTCAACAATTCTCTCAAGTGCTTTTGGGGAAAAAAGGCTAGGGTTTCCTCTTTTGGATTGCTTTAAGGCTTTTCTTGTGATTTATTTCCATCAATTCTTTGGAGTAAGGCATGAGTATCTTCCCTCATTGTAATTTCAATGAAAAGTATTATTTATATGATTGATACCATGGTTTTACTATTTCATGATAATGGCTTTCAACTATTATTTGGGTGTTTTGATATTAAATGCTTAGTTATGGTTCCCTATGGTTTTAATTATGCTTTTATATGCATTAATGGTGGTTTTTGATAGTTGGATTACTGGTAATGGTTTAATGGTCTTTGGAATTGGTTTCTGTTATATTATGCCTCTAATGTGTTTGATAAAATACTTACAAGGATATGTTTATTGCATTGACTTGTTTTAATGGAACTTTTACATGTTTTAAACTCGGTAAAGGAACTTTGCATGGTTTAGATGGCTTAAAATGACTAAAATCTAAATAGTTATGCTTATAGAGAACATGGAAGTCCCCCAAGTGGTTTAATGTGGTATATGGAAGGGCACTAAAAAGTCCCCTTAACCTAAATGGTTTGGCTATGGATTTTACTTCCAAGTAAAAGGTGGTATGACGATACCACTAATATTGGCCTTGGTCAACAAAATGGTTTGGAAATAGTTTTAACTAGGCATTAATGGCGAGGTGTGTAGCAAAGTCATAGAAGGTGGCAGTCCTGGGGGGACCAAAACTTTATGATATGAGGATTGGTCTTAGTGGGCCATGTGCATGATTTCATACTAGTGGGAATGTACTAGTCATCCCAAGGGATAATTTCCTGATCGTGCAGCTACACGCATTGGTCCCTTTCAGTAGGGAGAGCTGAACCTATATCGCGCATGGCTGGTTTAGGACGGCCAATCTACACAACCCAGGTAAAGGTTTTCAGTTCATGATAAACTCGATTCCCTTTCTTGGAACTTATATATATGTATGGTTGTATGCATTATGGATGGTTTTACTTGGTTTTATAACTGGCACTATTTTATCCTTATCCGGTGATTCATGCTAGCGGTCACTCACTAAGCCCATCTGTTGGTGGTTGTATACCTACGATATCCAGGAACCGACCATTTGAATCCTCTTACATAGTTATTTACTAAGATTTGGACTAAAGTGGTGACCTTTCATTCTTTCAAAAGACATCATTTCATGTTATGGATTTCTTTTAACACTTTTCTTTTATTTTGAATATTGGTTGTGTTCATAGTTGGGGGCATTGCCCAAACAGATTTTTTTACTCTTTTGGATAGAGAATTTGTGGTACTTTTGGGTATTGGTATGGGCGGGATTGGTATTGATGTCAACCTTGGCATTAGAATAGGCAGGTGGGTTGACACCGCATCACAGGATTTCTCACTGTTCCATCGTATTACATTTTGGGATTAATCATATTATATTTTGGTATTCTATTTGGTTATGGCCTAGTTTATGGCCTATGCTTTGGTTTGGTGTGGTTAGGTGGTTGGTATGATAGGGTTGGACTTTGTAGGGTCAGTCATGGTTGCGACCTTATCATAGAGTCTTGATGAGAACATTTACACTATCTCGCTATATGTTAAAAATTCAGCCCATCTAAGGCTAGATTGAGGTGGTTGGATTGGGTAGTAGTGGGCGGTCTCTGATCCTGGTTTGACTTGGGATGCCTATTACGACAAGGATTGAGGTTGGGTTGTGTCAAGTATACACCTATATTGATCAATAGATATGGGATAGTTTCATAGATATGGGTATATAATATACCTCATGTTATTTTATGTTTAATAAACCTTCTAATCCTGGGGCAGTAGTGGTACGTATAGGCTCATCTTGGTATTTGGCTGTCCATAGTAACTGGTTATTCACATTATTATTAATACTATTATGATCATTTTTATGATCTTATTATGGCTAGCTTATGACAGATTGATCATTGATACAGTATTGAGATTTAAGGTATGTCTACGGCCTATTCTATTGTTATATCCTGGGCTTTGGCCTTAAAAAATTTTCTTGGAATCTATTCTCCAGATCCAATACGACTCAAGAGTATGAGTCATATGCAAGGGTACGAGTGGAATGGTCCAGTCATAAGTTGGCCAGTGTAAGTTGGTGGGATGGTTTTGATCACTTGAATGGTCACAACTTAGGGGTTGGAGTCGTAAGGATTGATATGAGTCGTATTGGTGACTCATATGGTGGAAAGTATTTGATCCTCCTTGTAATTCATTCTACCAAGGATACGGATCATAGGTATAGGTTGTATACTGAGGATACGAATTAGTTAGATAATTTGTATGCTGGACAGTGTTTGATACAAAGGTTAAGGCCTGGGAATGACTAGTGGAAACCAATCATAAATAAGGGTACGACTCGTAAGAGGGTCCATTGTATGCCTATGATAGGTTTTTAAGGGACTTAAGTTGAGGTATTTTGGATATTTCCCTACTTACCCTAATTATGATCCACGAGTTCTAATACACTTAGGAGGTTATTTACACTATTATTCTATTCATTAACACTAAGAAAACTATTTCAAAATACATCAAAATTCTCTCAAGAGCTTTTATGGCAAGAAAGCAAGGGTTTCAACTTAGGGATTGCTTTGGGGCTTGCTTTGGTGATTTTGTTCCATCATCTTTCTAGGTTTAAGGCATGTGTCTCTTCCCTACTTCTTACTTCTAATAAGGCATAGATTTTATGGATGTTTTCATGGTTTCAATGTTGCGTGGTTTATAGTTTTAAAATATTAATTGGGGGTTTTATTTATAATGGATTGGTTATGGTTTCCTATGGTTTAATTAAGTTTTTAAATGTATCAATGATGGTTTTGGGCAATTGGATTGCATGGTAATGGTTTAATGGTCTTCAGAATTAGTTTTGATTATATTATGCCCCTAAGGTGTTTGATAAAATGCTTATAAACATATGTTCATTACATTGACTTCTTTAAATGGAAATCTTTCTGGTTTTCAGCTTATATATGAAACTATAAATGTTTTAAATGGCGTACAAAGGTTAAAGGCTAATTGGTTATTCTTGTGGAGAACATAGTAGTCTCCCAAGATATTAATATGATAAACGGAAAGGGCACTTGAGAGTCCCCTTAACCTAAATGATTTGTCTAAGGATAAATCTTGCAAGTATTGTTGGTATGACGATACCACTAATAATTTTCCTTGGTTAATAAATGATAATTAGATTGTTTGGACATGGTTTTTAATCTTGGCATTAATGGTGGATATGTAACTAAGCCATAAAAGGTGGAGGTTCAGGGGGAACCCAAATTGGAAACTCATATTTGTCGATATGAGGGGTCTTCGATGACCAAGTGTGATTATCACATTTTATATTGGAGGGATGTACTATTCAACCCATAGGATATTTCCTAGTCATACAACTACACGTACTAGGACTCTTTCAGTAGGCGGAGCTGAACCAATACGACCCATGGGTGTGGTTAAACGATAAGGTTACATAGTCCAGTTTAAAGGTTTTTAAATGCATGCTAAATGCGGATTCCCTTTCCCAGCCCTTATAAATATATATGGGGTTGTATGAATTATGGATGATTTTACTTGGTTGTTTAACTGGAATTACTTTATCATTTTCATGATATACATGCTAGCGATCACTCGCCAACCTATCTACTGGCGGTTTTATACCCATGTTATGCAGGAACCGGCCGTTCAACTATTTCTACATAGTGATTGACTTGGGAACAACATTTGGATTGAAGTGCTGAGCTTCCATCTTTTCGGAAGGCTCCATTTTATGATATTGACATTCTTAAACATTTTGCTTTTGTTTTGGACATTGGGTTTGGTCATGGTTGAGGGTATGTCCCAACTGGATATTTGTATTCTTTTGGATAGAGGCTTTGTGGTATTTCTGGGGGTTGGTATGGGCGGGATTGATATTGGTGTCGGCCTTGGTATTAGAATAAGCTGGGAGGTTGGTATTACATTTTGAGTTTGATTATCATATTATGTTTTTATATTCTCTTTGGTTTAGTATGGTATAGATGGTTGGTTTGGTGTGGGTAGACTCATTGGGTCAATCACTATTGTGACCCTATCCGAAAGTCTTCATGAGAGCATTTACGCAATCTTGTTATATGCTCGAAATTTAGCTTATCTAAGGTTGCGAAAGGTGGTTGGGTTGGGTTAAGAGGGAGGTCCCCGGTCCTTGGTGGACTCAGGATGCCCATTAAGTTTAGGCTCTGGTTTGCGTCATGACATCTATCTGATGATGTCATTATTATACATGATTATTTTATTTCTAGCCATGTGGATTAGAAACCCTATGCATGATAGTGTTAAATTTTGGTAGTGTTATAATGAGGTATTAGAATGAAGATATGATCATATAGGTTATTCTTTGAGATGAACTCATGTTTACATGTATTTATATATATATATATATATATATATACATATATCTAGCTATATGAAGTTATGGAACTACCATATATACCTTCCTTTATTTGTTGATATTGTATATTTGTTTCTTGGCCTTGTATATTGGTATGTATCTTTCTTTTTCTCTTTATTCGTATATTGGCCTGGGATATATGGCATATATTGACGTTTATTGATTTTTGATACTTCTTTAACCTTATTATGTAGGTCTATTAGACATGAACAAAATAGTTGTCCCTTATTATTCTCATTGACTTGTTATATGATTTCTGGACTTTTAGGTGTAGTTTCCATTCTGTTTATATGATTCATAAAATTGTTTTATCTTTGGATCTAAGTTGGAAGTTGCCTACTGAGTACCATTCCTTTGGTACTCATGCTATACTTCTGCAGCTTAGAGATCATAGTATGGGTTATCACCATTGATGCTTGCATCGTGAAGAGTATCCATGGTTCAAAGACATTGAGTGAGCTCCTGACTTTTGGAATATGACTTATCTCTCTATATTTTATTCAGAGATGTAATACCCCGGGGTTACACCCTGGATGCCACATGGTGATGGGAACCACAAGTGATCCTAAACAAACCCATGAACTGGCATACTGTTAAGCAACTTATTATAATATATTAATAGTTGTCCTACTTTGCGGAAATATAGTCATAACAAAATATGAGAGAAATTATATTACTGATACAATTTACAATCTGGTAAAAACTAAGCAGAAAACTGAAATTACATGACATTCTATGACTGACATTTATGAAGCCTCTACTATACTGAATAAAGATAGCTGAGACATGCCTCCAGCTACCACAAATCAAAACATTTGAATAGTAAAAATAAAGTACATGAATAATATCTAACTAGAGTGCCCGAAATAGGAGAACTCATCACCTGCTGACTAGAAACTACAATTGTTGGATCATGATGTGCAGGCTACAAGTAGTACCTACATTATGAAATAATGTAGCCACACAAACATATATGTGGATCAGTACTTCTGGAGTGTATTGATTAAGTGAGGGTGAATGCAATAAGTAAAACTGGTTTCATACATAATCTTAAAACATGTATGACTAGCTGTAAGTAGACTCACCAAGTGACCAAAATAAACGGAAAGCTGAAATATCTTAAAAAATGAGTAAAAACCATAATCTAATAAGTTGGTGAATCACTACACTTAGTTTCTTACAACTTTACTCTTATAATATACGTAGAACTAAAGATGGAAAATAGTAAAACATGGGTACCATACGAATACTGGGTCTGAAACTACGTGATGGAGACTGGCATAACTCGAGGATCAGAATGTACAATTATACAGCATGAATGCATAAACATACAAAACCAAACATAAAATATACTAAACTTATCTGATTAACCAAATGACTGATAGCTAAATAGTGATATGTAAGACTAAACTATACATAGTCTAAAAAACTGGACTAAAACTGTGGAGTACTATACATATGAGGTAAGGACTATCTGAATAACATTAGATAACAAAAAATGAATGCATGAAAACTGCAATATCTTAGAATGCAAGACTAAGTGTATATTTGTTATGTTACTAAGATAAATCTGAAATCAGAAAGGCTGAAAGTTATTAACGGAGTATCTGCAAGTCTGTACACTTAGTCAAGCAAACCTAAACTGACAACAAACTGAATAGTGATTGAAACTGTGGGAGATATCATCTAACCGACATAAACCATGTGAGCTATAATGGAGTCCAACGTCTGACCCACGTTGAGGAAGTTTGTTCTATCCTTGCCATCAGAATGAGCCTGAACTATAGTGATCACTTATCAGAGCCCATATTAGGCAAGGGAAAACACTCTCTAACGAGGCCCCAAAACCTACAGTGGCACGTAGTTTTAGAAGAAGCAAGATGCGCTGAACCCATACTTCCCACTCGGTGCTAAATGCTACTCCTAACTAAAGGACACTAAAAATACTAACTAGAGCTGATAAGATAAGCTCAGGTCATGGTGTTTTGAAAATAGTAATGCATATGAATTCTGGGGTAATTATTAACATTTAAATTGATTATAATGACTAACTGGATGACAGGACTCATGATTTATCTGAAACTATTCTAAAAATACTAAAACTAAGTAAACAACTAAATTTTAGGTATTCATAACCCATAGGACTCGATTACAATAACAATAGGACATACTAAATCTTTGGGACATAATAAGTAGTCAATATTCAAAACCTAATCATTTGGGCATTTCGTCAAACACTTGGGAACCACTTGATCATGGAAATGTCTTAAACATGGGAGCATAGCATGATTAAAACCATGAATTAGGGGATTTGCATGAAATTATCTTGGAATAGGACATGGGAATTCCATTAAAACATGTAAAGATCATAGATTGAACACACGGATGTCTTAAACATGAGGGGACAATGGAGTTTCATGGAAAAATTCATAACTTGGTGATTCATCTCGAAATTAATTAAACATGATATAGGAATTTCATCAAACATATGGAGACCCTAAACTTGTAAATGGGAATGAGCAAGCATGCTCAAATATCATGGCTACACGAATCAATACACAACCTAGGGATTTTATTTAAAGATTATAACATCCAAAATATGTATTGGCTCATTTCACTTGAAAACATATATACTCTTAACTTGAAATCAAACACATGAGGATCATGAGTTAAAATGTAGGAGTAGTTAAACCATGAAAATCACAAAATTTTAGATATTATAAACATGGGTTAATGATTTAATATGTGAAAATAACCAATCGAACATACCAAGCCAATATCATCTAAAACCATTTGTAAACATGATACATAATCGAAATTCATGAAATTTCAAGGATATATTTTGTATTAACATGTAAAGATCATAACTTTGAACTTGAAAATGGGTTTTTGGGCTCTATGGATGAAAGGGGACCCATGGATAAACTCCCACATATCTTAATTAGATGAATTCTTGAAGAAATCATGAATTTGATGTAGAAAGCTTGACTTGGAAGCCTTGGGAATGTTCTTGAATGCTTTTCTTGAACTTCTTGGATTAGGAACCTTAATTTATTGATTGTCTTGAAGAAAATTTGATGAAGTTCTTGGTATTCTTAAAGGGGATAGGGTTTTCTTGGAATGAAAAATATGAATAAAAATGTATCTAATGCTTTTGGGGGCTGAAATAAAGTGTTATGGATGGATTTGGGTGAGGGAAAGTGATCAAAGTGACCCTAGACCCTTAGGTAACTTAAGCAGAGTATGAAATAGCACTGTATTTCTTTGGCTATTGCGTTGAGGATAGCAATGAGTCACGTCTGTCATTGCGCCGGGGAGACCAGCGCACCGTTCTCCAATCATATCGACTTACTGCCTCACATGAAAAATTCAATTAGTTTTAACTCAAGTTTCTGATTAAGGCAAAATTGGTATAGTTGGAAAGCTGACTTAATTATCTACAATTTGGTGGTTCTTTTTATGTAAAAGTCTTCATATATAAAAAGTTATACACGTATATAAAAAGTTATACACGTTTAAATTAGGCCCTTGTAGAATTGATTACCAAACATTGGATGAATGGCTCTAAGCTCATCTTTGTTCTAAGTGATTCGTATGAACATTTTTATCCTCTAAAGCACATAAAATATGAGGATAAAGATCATGAAACTTATATTCACGTGGGAATCATTTGGGTTATATCGTATACACATAGGAACGATGGTTCAAAGACTAGCCTGGAAATATGAGGTCTTATAGGAGATAAGTTGTATCAATGTATTTCTTTTGAAATTTCACTTTTGTACTCTTATTATATTAGAAACTCTTGTACTAACTCCACCATATTTTGTGATTGTATTATGGATTGATATTTATATTTATTTATACCATATTTTTTTCTTGTAATATTAAGTAGTCTGTTACCATCCCTTCCAGACTATGGGCTGTCAAGCCTACTGGTGGGTTATGGTAGGCACCATCATGACCTAAGAAATTCGGTGGTGATAGAAGTAATCATGAATTTTGATACCAATGGTATATATAAGTATGATGAGATGGTGAGCGCACTTGTCGGCATAGTTTCTTATACTTATGCCCAGGATATTGCAAATCTATTATGAAAATTGATATAGAAGGAGGTGAATTTTGTTTTTATGATACTTGTCTCAAGCCATTTCAATGCCTAAAGAGAGGTTGATCTCAACTCCTCTTATTGTGTCTTCGAATTAGACCATTCCATTTTAGGTGATGTGTGACGCTAGTGGTATGGACCTTGAAACGGTCCTAGACTAAAGATGTGAGAAGATACTTCATACCATTTATTATGCCAACAAAGTACTCAACCCTACATGGAAAAATTACACAATTACTAAATAGGAATTACTTGCAGTGATGTTTGATTTTGAGATGTTTTGGTCCCATTTTATTCGTACCAAAGTTATTGTGCAATGTCGCTCTTAGGCACCTTATAGGAAAGAAGAATTCTAAGCCTAAATTGATTTGATGGGTACTATTGATGAAAGAATTTTACTTTGAGGTTAAGGATTTGAAGGGTACGACAAATCAAGTTACAAACTATCTATCTTACCAAAAAGAGTAAATGATGCTTAAATTAAAGTATGATATTAAGGTTGATGATACTTTTCTAGATAAGCATCTCTTGGCAGCATCACAAGATTTAATACCTTGGTGTTTTAACTTTGCAAATTATTTGGCAAGCAACCTCATCCTAAAAGATATGTTATTTCAGCAGTGAACAAAATTTATGCATGAGGTATGAAAATTCATTTGGGATGAACCTTACTTATTTTGGGTATGTGCGGATGGTGTGATTTGGAGGTATATTCCTGAAGTTGAGATGATAAGTATTTTAGAGGCCTATTATTCGTCTTTCATTGGGGGTCACCATGCAGGTACACTTACTGCCCACAAAATTCTAAAATATGGTTATTATTGACTGATTATCTTCAAAGATACACATGACTATGCTTGGGCCTATAACAATTGCCAGAGGTAGGGCAATATCTCATGAAAGCATAAGCTCCCAACATACCTATTCTTGATCTTAAAATATTTGATGTGTGGGGTATTGAATTCAAGGGTCTATTTGTGAGTTCACATGGTATGATGTACATCTTGGTGGTAGTCGACTATGTGTCTAAGTAGGTAAAAGTCATTGATCTTTGTGATAATAAAGGTTGAAGTGTCACAATATTCTTGAAGAAAAATATTTTTTCTAGATTTTGTAATCTACCAGCAGTATTGAGTGATGGTAGGTCCCATTTTGTTCAATCATCTACTTAAAACCCTACTTAAGAAATATGGTTTGAAACATAAAGTGGTAACACCTTACCATCTGTAAACCAGTGGGGAAGTTGAGGTCTCCAACTCGGAGATCAAGTCCATCTAAGCGAAGACTATGAATGCCAATCAGAATGACTTGTCCAAAATTTAGATGATGCATTTTGGGCCAACTGGAAACCTTACAAAACTCCCTAAGGTGCCTCACCTTATCATCTTATGCACGGAAATACATGCCACTTGTTTGCTGAATTGAGCATAAGGCACTATAGGTATTGAAGAAGCTGAATTTTGAGGGGAGTGATGTTGCACAGTAGAGATTGGACAAGATGAATAAGTTAGAGTTTTTTGTCTCTGTTCATATGAAATTTCATCCTTGTATAAGGAGAATATGAAGTTGTATCATGACAAGAAAAATGAGAAAAAGGTTTTCCAACCTAGTGGTGTAGTGTTGTTGTATAATTCGAGACAACGCTTATTTCCAATCAAGTTAAAGTCTAGGAGATCTGGACCATTCATCATGGTAAGAGTATTTCCACATGGTGCAATTAAGTTACAGTAGTATGGGGATGCCCCATTCAAGGTGAACGAGCATCGTTAATTATTACATGGAAAGCATGGAGAGGTTGAAAGTGTATGAAAATTTTAGCCTAAGCAAAGTCTGAGTAGCCAAGGGAAAAGAGTTGTGTCACGAGGGAAAAGAGTAGTGTTGCGATGTTAAATAAAGTGCTACAAGGGAGACAACCTATGGGCTTGTAGTCGAATTTTGAGTACCTAATAATGCTACGTCATTTCGTGGTATCAAATCAATAGTTATTTGAGAGCCAACCAAAGGTTTTAGTGTTCTTTATGTTTTTGTTTTGTAGGTTAGGAATCATTAAGAAATACCTAGAAAATGGTAAAAATTGGAAATTTTCAGACAAGTCTAGGTATGTGGACCACGACTCAACCTATGAGTCATAAGTCCAACCCACGATATGTTAGTTGAGTTGTGGGAATTTAAAAAAAAAAATGGGTCACGAAACTTCAATCCTCAACCCCTACCTGCGGCCCGTAGGTACAACCTGTGACCTCATAGGTTGGGTCTTAGAAATCAGAACGAAAAAGGGGTTGCAGAAGTCTACCTAAAGCCCCTACCTCTGGACCATAGGTACAACCTATGGCTAGTAAGTTGGGTCATTGGTAGGGTGCCAAAAAATTTTTAAAATGTTATTGGTTTGGCCCGTATAACCTGACCCGAAGAGGCTCACCTATGCAATAAAAACCCTAAACCCAATTTAATAAGCCATTAATTCATCAGGTACAAATTCCCACAAAAATTCATACTCTTTCTCTCCCATTTTAACTTCAAAAGCAAAACCCTACTCCATAATACCATATACCTGCACATACTACACTTAGAGTTTGGGGCTAAATCAATTGTTCTTCTTTTATATTCTAAAATTTTCCATCCCAAGGTAAGATTTTCTTGGTTCCAAATCTGTTGAAAAAATATTTTTGACAATTGAACATGGGATTGCACTTAGAGTAAAATAGAACTTACTTAATTCTCATAATTCTTACAATATTTGGAACCTAAAATAGTTAAACTTAAACTGATGTATGTACCTGGGCTTAATATGATTAAAATTGTTTTGTAACTTGAAAATATTATTTATATGGGATGGGACTTTTGGAAGAAAATTGAAAAACCCTCAAGTTAAAACCACAAAACCCATCTATGGAATGTAAGTTGAACATATAAGTTACAGGTTGGCCTCATGTGAATTAGACATGAAGTCTTGAAAGATTCAGAGGATTTGTCGGCTACTTATGAGCGTACCTCTTCCCCATAGGTATAACATACAGCCCGTAGGTAGGGGTGTGGGTATCCCTTGAGTTGGATTCTCAATTTTCTTCTCATTTCATATTCCATTATTGTATTTTAATCACTGAAAACTCTCTTTATAGGTAATATGCCACCAAAAGCTACACCAAAAAGGGCATGCAATCTAGATTGAGAGATAAGTCTCCCAAATAGAGTGGATTAATATAGGAGTACCCCATTTACAATGCTCACTTAGCTCTAAGAATAGTCTAGGGGCCAAACTCAAAGGTAGGCAGGAGCCAGGGCTGCTACTCAACTAGGCTCTTAGCTCGCACCATAGTCGGCACCCTATCCCAACACTTAAAATGCCCCATCTTATGTTATTTGAACTGGACCTGGGATGAATTCAGCCCGTACATCATCACCATACTCTTCTAACCAGCCCTAGTGTGATGAGGGAGAGGATGAGTCTGACTCTAGTATTAGTGGGAAGGATTTGGTCATCCCTCAATCTGATGAGTGGGCAGAGTCTGCTTTAGGTATCGATGATTATGAGAAAACTGCATCGCATTCTGATAAGGATTCAAAGACATTATAGCATACTCAGGATGCTTTGGATTTTGCTTTAACTACTCAGGAGCCCATACACATCTCCATAGTACCAGTTGCTTAGGCAATTCATAGATGGTGTATGGTAGATATGCAGGGTATCTGTGATATAGATATTTGTACTACTTGGAAGGTAAGATCTCGACATAATCTTATTGAGGAGTCTTATATTGAGCTTACCACTTTGGCAGGCATTCCAGAGTTGAAGGCTTCTTTTGATATATATGGACCTGCTTGGATGGGCGAGCCTTAAAGGTCTTACTGCCCAATGAATGCTTGAGAGTCTTATACATCCTATTAAGCATCTACAGATTTGATCACTCAAGCTAAGGGGAGAGCACAAAACCAGCGTCCACTAACTAATACATTGGTTATAGGGGTTAAGGTTGATTTATCTAAGGAAATTATTCACTAATTATTATTTAGGCCAGAGTTTGTGGGTTCTGCCACCACAACAAAGTTTGATTATAGATTGATGATTATACATAGTAGGCATACTATGAGATATGCTAACCAGAGGGATCATAGAAGAGACTTAGCTAGATGAATAGCTTATAGATAACTGAACTTCGTATTAATGCTCTTTGCATCTAGGGGAAGGCAGAGATAAAAAAGGATTTGCTATACTTCACAATGAGGTTTTTGTAGACCATTGTGAGGCATTGGTTGAGTCTGGCATCTGCAGATAATATGCTCATATTGGATTGAGTTGTATTAATTGTCAGCCCTATAGCTGGTTATGGCATGAATTTTAGGCGGATGTAAGCTGAGATTCACGAGAGGGTTTTCTATGAGTTTGCCCCTATTTCTTTCCTTTGTTTGGAATAGATATTATATCATACGGTAGGAGTGACAAGTATTCCAGAGGTTAATCATGGGGTAGAGGCTACCGATATTGCTAGCATTGGGCTGATTAAAGATGATGCAAACCTTGCTACGGTATATAGTGCACAACCTTCTATATCTTTAGGTATGGACTACTTTGAGGGGACTTTTCTATTGGCTGAGTATGTTGATAGGCCAATATCAGTTGCAGATATTGATATAGGTAGCCAGTAGGTATAGACTTCTTCTATGGTTAGCAGTTAGAGGGATGTAAGTACTTTAGCCCTAGTTTCTACTTCTACAGTGCCCCCTCAGTTGCCAATTTTAGGCTTGATAACTATGTCAAAAAAATTCTTACTGAAGTTAGTGAAGTAGTAATCGCTAGAAGTTAGCCCTAGTTTTTACTTCTACAGTACTTTTTACTTTTTCCATTTTTCAATTATATCAGGAAGCTCATGATAGATTTTTGACCTATTCCTTGTAGGATCGACCCCAACCTTCTTGTGTTCTATATTTGACAAGTGATCTCTTTATAGTTTTTTGGAGGTCTATTTTAAGTGACATCAACCACCTTATTTAATGATTTTTGATCTTTGAAAACTAAATATGATGTTTCAAAAATTGGACCAAGAATTATTTTGATCTATTTTTTATCCACTGCTTTACCACTATAATTTACTTTAGTAGAGAGAGATTCAAACCCATTATATGATTCTATGTTGAATTAGTTCCAAAGTTAATTAGGTAATTAATTTACAGACATACATACTTTTAGCCATGGTTCAAGTCTGTGCTCTTGTTATATATATATATATATATATATATATATATATATATATCTTACTTGATTGAGCATATTGATAATAATGATAATTGAAAGTCCTAGATCAAGACTAGACAATGTATATTGATATTCCCAAATCCCTTAGGGGCCACTTCATTTGTGAGCCACAGTGTAATGGTAGAGAGGTCACCTTAGGTAATGCTTTTACATTGAGCTTGAGGAGGTGTATACACATGGTACATTATGGCACTCGGATCAAATATGGTACTATGGATTTACTCTGCATTTATTTCTTCATATGTATTTCCTATCACTAGTGTATTATTTGGTGCTTATATCTATCAGCCTTATGGGGGTGTATAGGTATAGGCTATGACTGTTGTTTTCTAATACTTGATTGAACCTTTTTTACTTATAGGGGTCCGATTAGATATTATTTATTTGTACTAGCCGATTACTTTATTATTGTTATTATGGTTTGTTCGTGAAAGGTTGATTATGGAATGGTATTCAAGGTTGTTGGTATGATTTTGATCCCTTTTACTTTTATGGTAAATTACTTATTGATAAGTTATCTCATGGTTAGACATTATGGTTAGGGACCCTGATTATGCCAGCACTAGCTTTCAGACTTAGTTAGGATGCCTTGAGATGTTTGTTTGCTTACCTTTGGTTACTACTTTGTGTTATCCCTACATTTATATATATACACATATATATATATATAACTTTCTTTGACTCTTTATTTGTATATTGGATAATGATATACGATATTGTGTTTTAGTTCTTAAATGCTATTATGATAGGATAATTGTATCTTTATTGCTCCCTTAGAATTATATTTTAGTTACCTAGATAGTTGTCTATAGTTTATATTCCTGCCATACATGTTATTTACGTAGCATTATCTTTGAAGCTCAGTTGGCCAATGCCTACCTAGCACTAAGTGTTAGGTACTCATACTAAACTTTTGTAGCCTGTAGATCATAGTATGAGTTATCTCCATTATTGTGTGTATCATAAGAAGTAGTTATTGATTAAAGATTCAGGGCGAGATCTTATCTTTCAAAGTATTACTATGCTCCCTCTTAGGATTACACTGATTTATACATCATAGTTAGAGATGGCTTGTACTTATATTTACTCTATAATTCACTTTATGCTCATATTGTATTAGAAGCTCTTATACTAATTTCACCTGGTCTTGGGGTTGATTTATATATATAATTCTCTTATTATATTTATTCTACTATTTTTCTTTATTTATTTTGATAGTCCATTACTAGTTATTCTAAATAATGGGTTGGTTGACCTACTGGTAGGTTATAGTAACTGCCATCATGACCTGAGAAATTGGGTCATGACAAATTGGTATCAAGACTAGGTTTATTGGTGTGTTGGTTTAGATCTAAGTGTCTAGTGAAGTCCTATGGATCAGTACAAAGATATTTGTATCCTATCTTTGGGAGGCTATAGGGCGCTCTTATGAAATTCTATTCCTTAATCCAAGTCATGTGTCTATATTCTATGAACCTCTAGTGCTTATTTTGACTCTATTTTTTTAAGAATGGATGCTACGAGCTTGTCAATAGATGCAACAGGACGTTAATTATGTTACCAAATTTTATCTTAGAATTGGGTTAGAGATTCAGATACTGATATCGAAGATCTTCAGCATCAATAAGAGGACTTAAGACCATCCTAGTCTTTGGTATAGTTTATTACTACCTCATCTTTTCATAGTTAAAAACATTAGTGATTTTGAGCCTTTTTATGGATAGCTTACAGCCAAAGGTAAAATTATGTACATAAAGTAGTTCTCAAACCAAAAAAGGGTTTATTACTGTTCAACAAGGTTCCTTATCAGTTTTAAAGTATGATATTAGGTTTCTTGAGTGGGACGGATAGACTCCTATGTTCTAACCTTTAGAACATGATATGGTGCATGGATTTATTGAAGGATTATCTTTGATACTCTATTTGTTATTGGAATATTTAATAGCAGATGAGTCTTTTTTCATCAAATTATTGATCATATGAGGACCATAGAGAGAATGTAATGGTATATATAGAGATGGTGGTAAGAGGTCATGTTATCAGTGTAGTTTTACTGGTATTCTATCCAGGAATAAGGATCCTTTTGGTTGGGATCAACTTCATTTGCAGTATTTTTGTTCCTTAAAATTAGTGTCTCAAACTATAGGTGGCTCATAGATATATCGTGGTGGTCACAGCAGGCAAAGTGCTTGTCGAACCTTACGAAGTATTTGGTCTGGATATTTAGGTCATGGCAGTCGTCCTAGATGAGTGGATGCAGTACCCCTAAAGTATTCTAGGACCTTGTTTTAGTTGTTGCAAGATTGGCTACTAGTCTAGGGTGTGCCCAGATATGAGTTAGATGTTTAGACAGGGTCTATACATGTTCCTCACCAACCTAGAGCTTTTGAGGTATGTTATGAACGTATAGAGGATGGTTATTTTAGTAGGGAGGGTCCCCATCATTAGTTGGTTATCCAGTTAGGGTTAGCTTATATTTTTTGCCAAGACTTTACGGGGTTGTTACGACCGTAAAAAAAGAGTTCATTGGTCTAGAGAATGTCCCTAGTGTGGGATTATTAATTATTTAGATCATCAAGATTAGTCTCATGGTTTTGTGGCACCTTCAGTTAGAAGCAGTGCATTTAGTACCCTAGTTGGTGATTCAAACTCTCAATTAGTTTTGACCCACTCAGATTCTTACTCCTTCATGTACATAAGGTTAATGATTTTAAGTTTCCACCATGATAGGTACACCTTTTATTTCCTACCTCTGCCTTTTATTTAATTTGAATTAGGGTTTTCATATCCATGGATGCTTATATGCCTTTGTATTTTTATATTGGTTATTGTCTACTTTGGTGTAGATTTTATGATTATATGACTACCCTGGTATATTATTTCTTTTAGTAGTGGATGGAGAGGTCCAGTATTATATTTTCCTAAGGTTGTAGTATTTGGGCTAAAGTCCCTTTACTTTGACAGATTAGCCTTCTTATGGCCCTAGAGTGGTACTTCTTTATTATTTTTATTTTTGGTACCACCTATATCTTATGATGGTCTCACTATTGCTATTGGTATTATTGATAATTTTTAATATTTATCAATCCTGACTTAATAGATAACTATACTAGCATTATATAGTTAGAATTCTCTTTCTCACGATTCTTATTCTTTGGACTAGGAGGCTAGCTTAGTTGGATGGGATTTTGTCTTTTTTCAAGGTGATGTTGGTTCTTTCCCCTTTTGTTGGAGAGATTAGATTGGTCATTTATTGGGCTATGAAGATAAAGTTAGGTTAGCCTTCCATGGTTCTGTAGAGTTGGTAATTTGATTTTGTTGCCTATTTCTGGGTTTTAGATTCAAGGACTAACCTAGTATGTTAAGGTTTTAGAATTAGTTATCCTTCTCTATAGCACAATTATAAGGTTTATAAATTTAAGACTCGATATTTCGATTTGTCAAGTTTATCATCCAGTAGTATTCTTTATATTGATATCGAAAGGTCTTACATTGATTTTCCTAGTTTGTTGTGTTTGTCCTCTAATGGAAGCTTTGATCTTGGTATGGGTATGGATTTGGATACTTCTTTTTCTCTATTATGTTATTCTTGGTTTAGGTGAGTTAAAGGTGGTAGAAATATATGATCATTTTTTATAGTCACTTCTTACGTTGGCCAATTGGGAATTTGTTTTCTAGATTTTCTTGGTTAATTTTCATTAGTGGTCTTGACCTTGGCATTGAAGTTTAGATTGGTACGTTATTCTTCTGTGATTTGATTCATAATTTAATTTGATTAAAGTTGTTTTCAAGGAGAATTTAAGAAATGCTTATTTAAATATTTTTTGACCTAATAAGACTTCCTGGAATGCTTCTCCTTGGTGATATATGTCTGTAAGTGTTCATTGCTATATATTGACCATGAGGTTTACCAAATTCATGAAAAAATTATATTTTACTAAGTTGCTTATGGTTTGGCTATCATTAGTATTGTTTGCAGCCTTGGTGAGTTCTTGGTTACCCTTTGATGCATTATGCTATCAACAGATATGGAGTTGACTGCCTGCGTCTTCAGTAGGTAATTTCCCCAGTTTTGCTTATGTTCTTCAAACAATATTTCAATTTTAGTTCTTGTAGGAGATACTACAAATTTATGATAGTAAGGTCGATTTGGATATCTGTCATTAGTTTATACTTATTGGTTTAAGTTTTAGAGTTTGGCTTTTGTGAAGACAACTTGGAACTTATGCTAGAATTTGGAGTATAGATGGTTACTCATCTATAGGATTACTTTGGATAGTTAGGATTGAGTAGTTTGGCTTTGGTGCTGAATTTATACCTTTGGATTACATAACTTCGTTGCAGCCTTCGTTTAAAGTTTGACTTATTGGTTATTTAATTTATAGGATAGATAAGTCTGCTTTTTACCTGTCTATTCTGTCTTTTTCAGTTTGTATAGATTAAGGTTGATTAATGTTTGAATGATAGCTTATTGGCACTTAATGACAATTTGTTCATCTTTTGACCTTGTTTTTCAGTCTTCGCTAGAAATTTCAAATATTAACTTAGTAAAAAAGGTGTACGAGAGTTGGACTTAGCATGGTTTTGTCCTCATCTAGTGTGGCATCCTAGAGCGGATTGTTCAGTTTCATGAGTTAGTACTTTGGACTCCTGACTATCAGTTTTTAGGGACATCCATACTAGTTGTAGCCTTAGCAGGAGATCGCAGTCTTTGATCATCTCTATTTGTGAGACCAGATAGTGCCTTACGGGATTATTCTTATGCTTACCATTATTGATTTTGGGTGGATCAACTTCAGTTTTTTGAGAATTAGTGTGATGGTATTATGCAGACAGGACTCCAGTGACATTTTTCATAGTTCATAGTTAATAGGGGGTTTAGAAAGGCAAAAGAAGACTATATTTAGATATTGGAGTTGGTTTCATGATTCATGACTTAGATTACCTTTAACTTGGTTGAGTTTTCTCTAGGTTTTGCTTGTTTGGGTATGATCTTAATGTGTTGTGGTTTGGTTTTACATGTATCAGCCATTCTAGATTCAATTGGAGGTCAGTAGTTGGTTGAGGTAGAGTTTTGGTTTATTTGAGAAATCTAGTAAGAAAGTTACTTGAAAAAGAATGCCTTGGGTGAAATTCCTGTCAAGTGTTTACTCTCCATAAAGGTTACCTAGGGAGTCATACTCAGGGCAAGTGTCCTATTACCTCATTCCTTCAAGCTTTCATGCTATTTCTAATAATTGACTTTTGCCGACAAAATTCCTTTTAGTGGGGAAAATTGTAATGACTCTCTAGGTCATTTCCTTGATTTTCACACATTCTTAATTTTTTAAGACTTCCCAAAATGGCTACAGATTATTTATGACTTCCAAAAATTGTCAGTTCAGTTATCAGGCAGTTTGTTTGGATTTTAGATTCTTTTCCCTAACTAGAGCTATCGCTGTTAAGAAATTAGTCTCGAATCAACACTCTTAGTAATCGACCTCGATTAGAATTTTAACAGCATCGTCAACTCCAAAATATTGATTTCATGCTAAGAGGACCCTTTTATCAAGTCTCAAGGCGTCCAGGCATATTTTGTGCTATTAGGTGGTATCGATGAAAAATAAAATTATTTAAGATGAAAGTTTTAATGGTTTTATTGAGTCTAGAAATATGTAGGGTATGGTAGCATAGTTATCTTACATGAACGGGGTTTGGAGAGAATACCGAGTACCTAATCAAAGTCTATTTTTTTTAGAAAATCTGATGCCTTATATTCCTAGTGCATCCACTTAAGCGGACCAGTGTCCATTTAAGCGGTAGTCGCTTTAGCGGCCTTGGCTGATTACCTGATAACCTCTTATGTTATTCTTTTCTACTTTAATGGACGTCACTTTAGCGGCTAGGATGTTGCTTTAGACACCCCCACCATCCGTTGCCTGGTGGCTTAATAGGATATGTTCTGCTTAAAGCGGTAGTCGCTTAAGTAACCAAGTGATCCCTTTAGTGGCACCTGGGATATTAAATATCCCCTTCTTCACCTGTAATTGTTCATTCATTTTCTTAACCCCTTTCCACTATTTTTGAGAGCTTAAAGTATGGGTAGTGTGCAGAATCATCCATTGAAGCTAAGGTAAGTTAGCCTAACACTCCTTGGTGATTTCCCATTATTTTCCCTATCAAACCATTATTTTACAATATAAATTCTTTGAAATTAGCTCTTAAGATCCGTAGTCTTTAGGGGATTATTTAGGCCATGATTTTTTCTCTATCTATGCTTAACCTTTAAGAACAAATTCTTTATCCTTTGAGGGACCTCATGATAGATTCAATTATGGGTTTTATTTGCGGGCCCCGTGGGCTAGTTCTTGACCAAAATTTTGATCGAGATTTTATATTGCAATATGGATCTTATTTTACTCCTATTGATGTGTAGATTATTAGTTTAATAGCATGGTAGTGTTTTGAGATGATTGAGTAAATATTAATGATTAGTGCTAAGACTTATGGTTTTGATATCGAGGTAAGTTTCAGTCTACTTTTCTCAAGGAGTTCGTGATATTGTAATGACCTAATTTTTGGTATTTTTGTAAATTATTTATTTTTTATGATTTGACCCTTTTACTCTCCCTGTGGTTGCCTTGTGGTATTTTTGGATTGTGAGGATGATTGGCATGGTTGTCAATACATTTTGATATAATTTGTATGAGTTTGTGGTCTTTTATGGTTAAAAAGGCTTAATAGTTAACTTTGATCAACATTTACTGTTTTGTGAATTGGATAGCAAAGATGATTATGCCAACAAATACAAAACATTGATTTTAGATTGATAACATAGTTGGTATGGTTTTACGTCTTTTATATCTCACTTTGACCCTCGATTTATAGAGTTGCAAAATTGGGTATAGGGGGTCAACTTTGTGAAAACAACATTTTTCAAAAAATTTGATATTGTCATTGAGTCTGAATCATCGAATTTGTTCTAGTAGCATTGTTTGTTTCTGCTCTTGGGATTTCAAATTGATTCTGAGAGGTCCATAGAGACTTAGAATTCTCCAAGTCTCTAGCTGATGCACCACTTAATTGGTACATTCTCTTAAGCAACATTTTGGTTGTTTAAGCAATCTATCTCGATAGTCAATGTGTCACTTATGTGTAGACCGGCTCATCACTTTAGGGACATCTAGGTCACTTATAAGACACTAACAGAACAAGCGAATATCGCAAAAGCAACACCTGGTCGCTTAAGCGATGTCCACTTAAGCGACCCGTTGTTTGGTTAAGAAACACTATGTATGTATATATATATATATATATATACATATATATATGTATATATATATCCTTTCTCATGATTTTTTAATATTTTTAACTCTTGGAGCTTGGGATTTTGAGTTTTTGGAGCGATTTATTCCATTTTCGAGCTTAGATAAGCTCCATATCCCTATTTCAATTATTTTTCTTCGACTATTGTCATTTAAATCTTGTTAAAACTTGAATTCAAAAATGGTATGGTGATTTTGGTTCGGAAGGCCTAAATTTGTAATTCTTTGATCTAAACCCCAATTTTAACACGTTTTCACTTGGGTGTTCTTCTATGGGTTCCTTTAACCATGGTTAATATATTTTTGGAGTAAGATTCTGATTTTACCTTTTTTTAAAAACCCATTTTGGGGTCCATTTTGACCCGACCCAAAAATGGGCAATATGAGTATCGTTGGCTTCCTTCTAATGCGTAAATTCCATATTTTCTTTATTTTAGTTGATTTTAAGATCGTCTGTGAGAAGGTGGCATTATAGTTGGATTATTTGGATCGGGATTCCCCCATTTGAGGTAGGAGGCCTAGTTAGTTAATGTTGATATAAAATTATGTTATGGGTGGGGGAACTAATTATGAAAATAGCTTTATTATTGCGTTGTACCTGTGTATGGGCCTGTATTGTTTTTATTTGGTGTTTTTTGAAACATTATTTGTTGTGATTGTGTGGAATCTTATATGATGTTATAGGCCTAGTAATGATATAGTTTGTTGGTTTCTTGGTGGAAAATGTCTAAGTTGGTATTTATGCGGTATCAAATGGTATATTTGTGTATATCTTACTCCATTGGTTTATGGACTGTGTTGGATCATGGATGGTTAGCATATTGAGTAGATTCGTGGCTCACATTGCTTGAATATTGGTTGGATTTGGAAATTCTCATTATGGTTGGTTGTGAGCATTATATCCTTATATCATATACATTCACGAAACATTAGTACTGCCATGGAAATACTTGCATTTTTGACAAAACAATTTGACATCTTAAGAACCCTCTACCAGTGTATGTTTTAGAGAAAAAGTTATAGATATTTGATTATTATTGGTTATTAGATTGTATATGGTTTGCAAAAGCCCTCTCACCATTCCCATGGGTCGTACCTTAGGAGCATAAATCGGTAGGTCTATAAGGAGGTTGTACGACAAACTCGGGCATATCACCTCATCGTCATCATCATTCTTCATTACATTTCATACACTATGTACATTCTGTTCTTGTATTTGCATTTTTTTCTGATGCATATATTTTGTGTTCCTCTCTCGTACCTGTATTTGGTATATGTATATATTTTAGACCTGTTCATGTACTGTGGGCTACCTTTTGCGATATTTTTTGATTGCAGGTGATGTGCCCATAGTATGTATTTTATATACATTATTTTCTACATGCTTAGTCGGCCTATAATACTTACTGAGTACAAGTTAACCATACTCACCCTTACTATGCTCTTTTGAAGCATATCCACGTACAAGTGCATCGCACGGTAGCTTATTTGGATTATGTTTGATGTATTTTTAAGGTAGTGGCAGGTCTATACTTCTAGAGTTGATCTACTACATCCTTTGATTTACTTTATGTCTTGTTTTTGTATTTAGAGACAGATTATGTTCCTTTTTTGACTATCAGTTTTATATTTTGGATTTGAGATGTATTTAGTTGGTTCTTACATTGTGATACTAGAGTTTGGGAGATTCATGGTATCTATGTCTTGTATTTTTCTGCTATGAATGTGAATATGTGCTTTAGCTTTGTTCTAGAAGTGTTAACTTAGGTTTTAGTATTATTTTCTAGTCTTATATCAGTTTGGGTGATAGGCTTACTTGTTAAGTCTTTTCACAAAAAGTTCCATTATGACTCTTGGTTTTTAGGTCATGACAAATTGGTATTTGAGAAACCATGTCCATTGTCTCATTAATTTCAGAATAGTGTGTCTAGTAGTGTCTCACAGATTGGTACAAAGACATCTGTATCTATCTTCAAGAGGCTATAAAATATCTTTAGAAAACTTTCCTTATTTTGTTCCTTATCGTGCGGATTTTTCCATACCTTGTGTTCTAAATTATACTTCACTCTTTCTACGTAGATAATAAGGACTAGATGTCATAAGGTTAGATATATGAGCCATCATCTAAGGAGAGAGCTTAATCTAGATAGTGAGTTATAAGTCATAGATGTGCTTGAGATAGTGGATGGACACGAGGATCTACCCTATCCAAAGGTAGTACTAGGGGCTCTCTCTTGAGCCATAAGATGAGCATGTTGGGAATATAGGGCTTACTCCTAATCTATAAGGTTCTTCTACCCCGGTCTTGAAGAGTGACTAATTTAAAGGGTACTTCTTTAAGTGCACTGGATGTTCCTCAATCTTCGAGTATTGTACCTCTATTTATGCAAGAGCCTTCCTATGTTTTTACTTTAATTCTGAGTGTAGATCCTCTGGTGGTACCAATAGCTACTTATGGTACTCTATATACTCTGAGTGTTGTTCCTTATTCTATGCTGGCATCTGAGTATGGTATTACGAGATTAGGATTTTATCTTTTATCTATGTTACCCCCTCATGTGTGATCTCAACTAGAAAAATTCACTATGCCTCCTATTATTAGGAGTACAGTTATGTGTTTTGAGGATCAAAAGAGGCTTGAGAGATTCACTTGCTTGGGTCCGCCAAGGTTCATTGGTATTGTGGGCGAGGATGTTTATGGGTTCTTAACTGATATCCATGAAAGGTTGATTAACCTTGGATCGCTTGAGTCACATGGGGTTACTTGCACTACTTACCAGTTGAAAGATGCAGTCAGGGATTGGTGAAGGTCACTTGTTAGTTGCAGACCTCTTTTTTTCCAGATATGACTTGGGATCAGTTTGTTGATGCCTTTTTGGATAGGTTTGTGCCATATAGTTTGATGGATCATATGAGACATATGTTTGATTAGATGGAAAAGGGATCTATGATTGTTGGGGAGTATAAATCATGTTTCCATTCCTTGTCTAGATATTTTTCTTTTAGTACTAACATTGAGCCTAAGAAGATTCAAAAGTTCATGAAAGGGTTGCATGTTTTGATTTGGCTTGCTTCTTCTAAGATGCTACTATCGGGGGTATTATTTCAGAGTATAGTGGATCATGTGAAGATGACTACGGTTATTCTTAGAGCATCTCATAGAGGCGCTAAGAGGGTGCACTATCAAGATGAGTTTAGAGGTCACACTCCTCAAGGTAGAGATTCTAGAGGCTTCTGTGGGTATCATGGGAGACCAGTATAGGAAGCCTTGCAGGGTTTAGGTAGTGTATCTTCTAGTTCGATAACTTTGGGTGATCATTCTACCTCAATCATACCTCCTCTATATAGTCAAGCCATAGAGTGTGCTTTGTGTGTGATAAGGCTGGTCATTTGGCAAAGACTATCCATGATGTGTTTTAAGGCCTGCTCTTGTATTGGTAGTGAGATATAGTCATTCTACTAGAGATGCATGAGGCAGAGGTGGTGGTGTTGTAATGGTGGTCATGGGGCTACTAGTTAGGTGGTAGTAATAGATAGTGCTATGTTATACAAGCAAGACCAGATGCACAGGCTTTCGATACTCTCATCAAAGTATAATCCCTATTTGTTTTAGATCTATTTCTATATTGTTTTATCCAAGGTTGACTTTATCCTATGTGTCTTCATATGCTGCTTCGACTTTTGATTCTTTTAGTAAGCCTTTTTCCATACCTATCCGTGTATCTACCCATGTAGGAGACTCTTTAGTGATAGATTGAGTGCACCAATCTTGTGTTGTGACTTTTGATGCTTGTGAGACTTTAGTACATCTGATTATCCTAGATATGGTTGATTTTTATATTGTCTTAGGTATGTATTGGTTAGCTCCTTATGATATTCTCCTAGACTGTTATGCAAAGACTGTGACCTTAGCTTCATCGGGAGTACTAAGGATAGCTTGGAATAATGTGCTTAATTTGGCTCCAAAGAGAGTTATATCTTTCCTTTAGGCTTGTCACTTGGTTGAGAGGGGATATTTGCCTAATTTAGCTCATATTCGTGATACTAGTGTTGCTTCACCACCTTTTTTAGATCTTTTTTGTATTATCTGTGAGTTCATGTATGTTTTTCCTCTAAACATGAATAGTATGCCTCAGAATTATGCTATTGACTTCACCATTAATGTTGATCCAAGCACCAAGCCTATTTTTATTTCTCCTTATAGGATGGCCATAGCTATGTTGAAGTAATTGAAAGATTAGATGCAGAAATTATTGGATAAGGGATTTATCCGACCTAGTGTATCATCTGTGGGTGTGCCTATCTTTTTTGTAAAGAAAAATAATAGGCCTATGTGTATGTGTACAGATTATTGTCAGTGGAATAAGATGACAGTTATGAATATGTACCCTCTTCCTCTTATTAATGATTTTTTCGATCAGCTTTCAATGTTTTCAAAGATTAATTTAAGGTCTTCAATCACCAGTTAAGTATTAGAGCTTCAGATATTTCAAAAATGGTTTTTTAAACTTGGTATGGTCATTATGAGTTCTTGGTCATATCCGTTGGGTTGACTAATGCCCCAGCCACGTTCGTAGAGTTGATGAACTGGGTATTTTGACCATATCTTGATTTTTTTGTCATTGTATTTACAGATGATATTTTAGTTTGTTCCAAGTGTAAGGATGACTATGAGGAGAATTTTTGGGTTGTCTTTCACAGATTGAGGGATGATAAGTTGTATGTTATGTTCTACAAGTGTAAGTTTTGGTTGGAGTCTATCTCTTTCGTGGGTCATATAGTAACCAAGGATGGTATTATGGTTGATCTATCCTAGATTAAAGTGGTATGTGATTAGGCTATGCCTACTTCTCCAATCAGGATTCAGAGTTTTGTTGGTTTATTGGGTTACTTTTGGTATTTTATTCAGGGTTTTTCATCTATTAAAACTCCATTATCAAAGTAGACTCAGAAGAAGATTTCCTTTTAGTGGTCCAATAATTATGACAGGAGGTTTCAAAAGCTCAAGGATTTTTTGGCGTCTGCTTCTATCTTACTTTGACTAAGTAGGGTATGTGTTTTACCATTTTTCTGATATTTCTAGTGTTAGATTAGGTGTTGTGTTGGTATAGAAGAGTAAACTAATTATGTATGCTTCTCGCCAGTTGATGTCCCATGGGAGGAATTACCCTACCTATGATTTGGAGTTTTGCACGATTATTTTTGCTTTGAAGTTGTGGAGGCACTACTTTTATAGAGTCTAGCATAGGATCTTATCATATTATTATATCCTTCAGTATTTTTTCATCCAGCGAGAACTTAATATGAGGAAGCATCTTTGGCTTGAGTAGCGTAAGTATTATGACCTTACTATTCTCTATCATTTGGGAACGACTAATGTGGCTGTGGATACCTTAAGCCGAAAGTCGACTAGCATGGGTAGCTTAAGGCATCTTTTGACCTAGGAGAGGCCCTTGACCTTAGAGGTTTAGAATTTAGCTAACTATAGGGTTAGACTATATTTCAACACCTAGAAGATAGAGATGTTGGGTTAAGAGTATTTCGAGATAAATTGCTGAGTGGTAAAGATAAGGAAGCCTTTCTTGATTGGATGATGTTTAGAGGATTGGAGGTTTATTTTGTGTGTCAAGAGTAAGTGATTGGATTATATTGATTTTTTAGGAGGCTCATTGTTCTAGGTATTCTATTAATCCAAGAGTGACTAAGATGTATCATGATTTGAGATAGCACTACTGGTTGGGTGGTATGAGGAAGGATGTAACAAATTTTGTAGCTAATTGCCTATGTTTCCAAGAGGTGAAGGCTGAGCATTTGAGGCCTGATGGTTTACTTCAAAGGTTACCCATTCCTGAGTGAAAAGAGGAATGGATCACCATGGACTTTGTAACTGGGTTGCCTCATACTTTTCATAGTTGTAATAGTGTTTAAGTCATTATGTATCAGTTAACCAAATCTGCATATTTCATTTCTATTAAGGTTTTTTTACTGCGGGGAGGTTGACCCATATCTATATTCATAAGATAGTTCATCGTTAGGGTGTGCCGATGTGTATCTTCTCAAACAGAGATTTAGTGGTTATATCTCACTTTTGAAGACTTTTTTAGAGGAGTTGTGTACCTAGGTTGACCTTAATGCAACTTTTCATCCCAAGAATAATGGTAGTTAGAGAGGACTATTCAGATTTTAGAGGATATGCTCCACGCTTGTGTCATGGACTTTAGAGGTTAGTGGAAAAAACATCTAGCTTTGGCAGAGTTTGTGTATAATAATAGCTACCATTAATGTATTGAGATGGCTCCATTCGAGGCTTTGTATGGTAGGCTTTGTTGCTCTATTATTTGTTGCTTTGAGGTTTTTAAGATTAGACCTCGAGGTGCGAACTTTCATCGTGAGTCTTTAGATAGAGTTTGGGCCATTTAGGATAGACTTTGAGCAGCTCAGAATAGGCAGGAGTGTTATGCAGATTATAGACTTTCTTTCTTGAGATTTAGTGTGTGTGATCGATTCTTCCTTCATGTTTCACCCATAAAGATTGTGATGAGGTTTGGGAAAAAGGATAATCTTATTCCCAAATATATTAGATCTTTTGAGATTCTTCAGACTATTAGGGATATGGCGTATGAGTTATCACTGTCCCCGTATTTATCAGCTATTCATCTCATTTTTTATATTTTTATGCTTCGACATAACATTTTATATGAGTCTCGTATCATTCATTAGGAATCAAATCAACTAGATGAGAGGTTGTCTTTTGTTGAGTTCTAGAGATATTCCAGCGGTTAAGGTTTAGTAGAGACACCGACATGTAGATGAGGCTACTTGGGAGGTCGAGTTTTATATGCATGGTAGTTGTCCCCAACTTTTTAGTTATTCTGGTATTTTCCTTACCTATAGTTTGAGGACGAACTAGATTATTAGTGGTGGATGATGTAATGACTTGATTTTTGATAATTTTTGTGAATTATTTATTTTTATATGATTTGACCATTTTACCCTCCTCATAGTTATTTTATAGTATTTTTGGGGTGTAGAGATGATTGGAATAGTTCCCAATGCATTTCAATGTGATTTTTGCAAGTTTGTGTTTTTGGTGGTTAAAAAGGTTATTAGTTGACTTTAATCAACATTTATTATTCTGTGCATTAGATGGCTAAATGGACTGCGCCAGTAGATCTGAAACATCAATTGTAGGTTGGTAACATGCTTGGTGTGGTTTTACGACTTTTATATCACATTTTGACCCTTAATTTGGAAAGTTGTGAGATTAGGTTTTGAGGGTTAACATTATCAGAATGATGTTTTTTCAAAAAACTGATATCGCCATTTAGTCTGGAGCATCGAATTTAGTCTAATAGCAGGTTCATTTGCGTTCACAGGATTCTAGATGAATCTCGAGAGGTCCGAAGAGACTTGTAATTTTAAGCGACATTTTACTAGCTTAAGCGGATTGGCTGGATAGTCGTAGTGTCTCTTAAAAGACGATCATCTCATCGCTTAAGCGATAATTGGGTCGATTACTCGACACTCATGGACCAAGTGTGTATCGCAAAAATAACAACTGGTCACTTAAGATATATCGGCTTAAGCGACCCGATGTTCACTTAAGAAACACCTGGTATAAATATATGCACCTCTTCTTGTAATTTTTCACCATTTTTGACACTTGGAGCTTGGGGTTTCTATTTTTTGGTTGATTTCTTCTATTTTCTAGCTTGGGTAAGTGCCAAATCCCTATTTGAATTATTTTTTCTGAATATTGTCATTTAAATCTTATTTGAAGGGCTATATTAGTAATTCTTCAATTTAAACCCTACTTTCAACCCACTTTCACATGGGTTTTCTTCTATGGCTTCTTTTAATCATCGTTAATATATTTTGGACTAAAATTCAGTTTTACCCTTCCTTTTGAAAACTCATTTTGGGGGTCTATTTTGACCCCAACCCAAAAATAGGGAAAATAGGTATCGTTGGATTTCTTTTAATGTGTTGATTCCATATCTGTAAATTATAGTTGATTTTGAGGTCGTTCCTGAGAGGAAGACTGCATAGTTGATCTTTTGTATTGAAATTCCATCATTCAAATAGGTTGTGTCTTAACATTCTTCAGACTGGATTGGGTAGTTAATACTGACATAAAAATCTTGTTATTGGTGTGGGAACTAATCATGTAAATGGCTTTATTGTTGTGTTGTGCCCGTGTGAGGTCTGTTTTGTTTTTATTTGACGATTTTTGAGATATTATTTGCTACGTTTGACCGTGTGGGGTCTTATATGATGTTATTGGACTGGTAATTATATAATTGGTTTGTTTCTTGGTGGAAAATTTCTAAGTTGATATTTATGTGATATCAAATGGCATATTTGTGTATATCTTACTCTATTGGTTTATAGACTGTGTTGGATCATAGATGGTTGGCATGTTAAGTGGATTTGTGGCTCACATGGTTGGTATATTGGCTGGAATCAAAAATTCTCATTCTAGTTAGTTGTGAACATTACATACTCATATCATGTACAGTCATGAAACATTGGTACCACCATGGAAATACTAGCTTTTTCTGACAGAAAATGTGACATCTTTAAAAACCCTCTGCCGATTATGTGTTGGAGAAGAGATATGGATATTGAATTGGTATTGGCTATTTGATTGTATGTGAGTTTCAAAAACCCCTCCCTTCTCACATGGGTCTTACCTCAGGATCATGATTTGGTAGGTGTATACAAAGTTTATGCGATAACCTTGGGCTTATCATATCACCATCATCATCATCTTCATTTCATTTCATACACTGTGTACATTCTATGCTTATATTTATGTGTTTGATTTGATGTCTATGTATTGTGTTCCTTTCTCGTAGCTATATTTAGTATATGTCTATATCTAAGAACTATTAGTGGAGACAGTGTGGCCTACCGTTTGGAGCATTTTCTAATTACAGTTGATGTGCCCATAATTTGTATTTTATATGCTTTTTATATGCTTTGTTTTCTACTTTGCAAAGTCGACCTATGATACCAACTAGTACAAGTGGACCATACTCATCCCCTACAGCGACCTTTTGGTGTAGATCCAGGTGTGAGTGCGCTGCATAGTAGCTGATTCGGGCAGTGTTTAGAGTTTTTTTAAGGTAGCGGTGAGTATATGCTTACAACATTGATCTACTACCTCCTCTTGTCTAGTTTATGTCTTATTTTTGTATTCAGAGATAGATCATGCTCCTTTTTGGACTATCAGTTGTATATTTTGACTTTGATATGTATTTTGTTGGTTCTGAACTATGACACCAGATTTTGGAATCTTGGTTTGGTATTTTTCCGCTATCAATGTTAATGTGTGCTTCATCTTTGTTCTAGAAGCCTTACCTTGGGATTTGATGTTGTTTTCCAATTTTATATCAGTTTAGGTGATATGCTTGCTTGCAACGACAATTGCCATCAGGACACTAGGTTTTTGGGTTGTGACAGATGTAAATATCTCATGTTAGGTATGGATTATAAGATGTGATTATGACTAGTGCATCATAGTTTAGCCTAGTCAGGGAATTTAAGGGTAGAAATGTGACCTAAACCTTAGTCTAAAATAATTTTTATAGCCATAGAATCCTAACACCCTACATTATAAGCATGTTCACCATAGTTTGATGCTAAGGATCCATTAGTATAAGTGTCACCACTAAACTAGTGATTTGGATGATATTTCCCTAATTAGCTCCTTGTAGTGGCCTTATTCCCTTGATTATTGTGAATTTCTCGAGTTTTTTGGCTTTATTATGTTGATTATATTATTGGCCATGAGGTCGTGTTTACAATCCTAGTTGGACTCCATGTGACTATTCTATTCTTAAAAAGGGCATGTCTTTAGTCTATAGATGCTTAGTCGGTTAGGGTTTAATTGTTTGGACAATGGTGATGGCATACTTACTTTTAGGCGCATTCATGCTCACTTAGGGGTATGATTCTAATGAAAACTAGGATCTTACTATTGTTTTTTAAAAGGGATTTATTCCCACCTTTTACTTTTAAAATAGATTGTTTTATGAAGGGAATCGTACCGCCTTATTTAATGATTTATGAGCTTCGGAACTAAAGATGATGTTTTGAAAATTAGAGTGAGATTGATTTCTGTCCGTGGTCTATCTATTCTTTTACCTCTACTATTTACTTCAGTCGAGAGAAATTCCGACCCTTTCTATATATTTAGGCTAATTTACTTCCGAAGTTGATCTCGAGAAAAGGATTTACAAACTTACACTAGTCAAACATAGGGAAGTCCCACCACGTAATGAGGGACCAGGTCCCTGAAAGTCAGTCATAGGCAATCAACAATAAAGCACTAGAAAGCTAAAAGCATAGTCGAAAATAAAAGACACAAAGATTTTAACATGGAAACCTCCATGCTCAAGGGAGGAAAAAACATGGCTTGCCTTCACAAGCACCTCAACGGTCCACTATAATCAACCTCTTGATTGCAGACTCCAATGAACCTAACTCTAGGTTCCACCTGCTTGTAATAACTGTACTACAAGCCTACCTTGATAACTTTGTGAAGTACTCACTGCAATATTGATTAACTCTAACCAATATTGAACTTAGGGAACTCCACCTAAGCACACTCAAAAAAGAAAGAAAACATTATTCTTATAGATTGAGTAATTTGTTTACAATTCAGGACTCAACTCAAGAACATTCACTCTTTTAGTACATGAATAAATAAAAACTTGAACAATACTTGAGCTATGAAGTTGGATTGAGTTTTCACCTTTTTCACTTTCTTCAATTTTTTATTTTGCAAAATCTACCAAATTGAGAAGCATTCTTTTCCTTTTATAGTGGAATAATGATCAAGGTAGAAATTTGATAGGGCCAAGTGCCCTAAAAGGTATACGATTCACCTGTGCAGTTTGTTACACTAGAAGACAAAACTTTGCAAGCCATGTGATAGGTGTATGTTTCCATAAAGATCCAGGGACCTGGTCCTTTATTGTAAGCTTTTTATCATCAAAACAATAAGTAGTAATTTCCCCCTTTTTTATGATGACAAACCACATAACTTTTGAGCATCAAATTCATTCACATAATAAAGTTGGAGTGATTACCACTACTGCTAGTGAATATTCCCCTTATCATTATGCATTCTAGTTAATTCACATAAAACTCAAATTATTATTGACTTAAAATCCATACAACATCACATACATGAACATAGTTCCTTTCAAGTATGTAAATCATAATCTAAGTGCTTGAAAAAGGATTCTTGAACTCCAAGGGTGGAAGGAACCTAAGGAAGAACACCTAAACATACCTTGATTGACAAGTTATTGGAAGTTATTGAGGGATTTCTTATAAATTTCACTTGAATGATGAAGGGGCTAGGGTTTGTTATTGAAAGGGAATGCTTTTGATTTTGAGAGAATTGTGATAAATGAGGTAAAAATGTTGTTTTTGGACCTAAATCCCATGTTATAGTGAGAGGAAAAGACTGGAATACCCTCTGTAATCAGAAATAAATGAGCTGAACAATGCCCAGTGACGCGATAGGCGATGCGATTGCCAATGCGATGTGTCAATAGTGACGAGGCAATAGCCAATACGACACGTCCTAATCGCATTGACTTTCTATTTTGGTCATCCAAACGTGATTCAAATAACATCCAAAAATTCCAAAACTCATAAGAGATGACCTATAGATAACTTTGATCATTAATCAATTTAAAAATTAATAATCTAAGGGTGGCAAGATCGAAACTAAAACCATTGAAATATCTATGCCAAAAATGAGGCTAAGTTCCAACACTTAGCTAAAATTTTCTAAGTCTGGGACCTCTTTTGGCATGCTATAAAGGGATGAAATTGGCTAGGAATTTATGGGGTCTTACAATATCTCCCCCTTGGGCACATTCGTCCTCGAATGAGACTTATTAAGATAAGAGGAACTGAGGAAGTAATACTATACTAACATGCATAGATTAAATATGACTTAATCTTAAGGCATGACACATGACTGAACTGATCCATGAAAGCATGAAAGATATGAGAATGATATGCAGCTAAAACTAAGCATGGAACAGAGTAAATCTAAGGAAGACTATTACCTTAGGCTGAGTCTGAGTTTACGAATAAGAGATGAGGGTACTTGGTTCACATGTCTGCTTCTGCTTCCCAAGCGGCTCCCTCAATGGACTGATTCTGCCAAAGAACTTAGACCAAGGGAACTTCTTTGTTTCGTAGTCTACGAGTCTGAAAATCAAGGATTTTGACTGGGAATTCTTCATAAGAGAGACTATTCTAAACATCTACACTCTCTATGGGAACTACAACTGTTGGGCCACCTATGCACTTCTTTTTCAAGGAGACATGAAACATTGGGTGTACTGATGCTAAGTCTGAAGAAAATTCAAGTTCATAGGATTCCTTTCCGAAATGACTCAGAATCCTATAATGACCAACATATCAGGGACTAAGCTTCCCCTTATTACCAAACCTTTTCACCCCCTTCATGTGAGAGATTTTCAAATACATATAATTACCAATCTCAAATTCAAGATCTTTCCTTCTCATATCTACATAACATTTCTGTCATCTCTAGGATGTCTTAAGCCTCTCCCTGATAAGCTATACTATCTCTAAGGAATCAAAAACCAAGTTAGGACCCACCACCATGGTCTCACCTACTTCAAACCAACCAATGGGATATCTACATCTCCTCCTATAAAGAGCCTCAAACAAAGCCATCTGAATACTGGAGTGATAGTTGTTATTATATGCGAACTCAATCAAAGGTAAGTGGTCATCCCAACTTCCCTTAAAGTCAACGACACATGCTCTCAACATATCTTCTAAAGTCTAAATAGTCCTTTCTACTTGACTATCTTTCAAAGGGTGGAAGGTTGTACTGAGATGGACTTGGGTGCCAAGACCCTTTTGGAAAGCTTTCCGAAAGTGAAAGGTGAACTGCGTGCCTCTATTTGAAATAATGAACTATGAGACAACATGTAACCTAACCAACTCTTAGATATAGAGCCTGGCATAGTCCTCGGCTGAATAGGAAGTATTGACTGGTAAGAAATAGGCGGGCAGGCTCATTCTATCTATAATGACCCAAATTAAATCATGTTAATGATGAGTACAAGCCAAACCCATCACGAAGTCCATGTACACTTCTTCCCACTTCCATGTGGGAATACTAAACTCCTACATAGAACTACTAGTATTTTAGTGCTTAATTTTCACGTGCTGACAAGTAGAGCACTTAGCCACAAATTCTGCAATGTCTCTCTTCATCCCACTCCATGAATAGACTTCCCGCAAATCGCGGTACATCTTAGTGGACCCTGGATGACTAGAGTAACTTGCATCATGCGCTTCAGTAAGAATTCACTATCTCACGTTATCTACACATGGAACACAGAGCTTACCCTGGCAATGTAACACACCATCCCTCCTTTGGGAGAAAACCTCTATATTCTAGTCTCTGACTAACTCTTTCAGCTAAATAAAATTGGGATCTCTTTCCTGCTTTTCTTTCACCTCAGAAACTAAAGAAGACTCCAAAGTATTCTGCACCCAAACACTTCCATCATCCAAATCAACCAAATGAACACCTAGTTTGGTAAGCTGATGAACTTTCTGAACTAACTTCTTCTTACCATCCTCAATGTGAATAACACTACCCATGGACAACCTACTGAGGGCATCTACCACTAAATTTCCCTTTCCCGGATGATACAGAACAATCATGTCATAATCTTTCAATAACTCTAACCACCTTCTCTAACGTAAGTTCAGGTCTTTTTGCAAAAAAACATACGACAGGCTTTTATGGTTTGTGAATACATCAATAAGTACTCCATACAAATATTTCCTCCAAATCTTTAAGGAAAATACAACAACTGCTAATTCATGATCGTGGGTGGGATAGTTCTTTTTTATGGGTCTTAAGCTGTCTAGAGGCATAGGCCACAACCTTATCTTTCTGTATCAAAACACACTGCAAGACAACTCCGGAAGCATAACAATATACAAGAAATCCATCTGAACCATCGAGAAAAGTCAAAATTGGGGTTGTAGTAAGTCGAGTCTTCAAATACTGAAAACTCTTCTCACAAGAATCTGACCACTAGAACTTGACTTTCTTCTAAGTCAGCCTTGACATAGGGAATCCAATACATAAAAACCCTTCAACAAACCACCAATAATATCCAGTTAAACCCAAGAAACCCTTGATATCTAATGGAGAGATAGGTCAAGGCTTGTTTCTTACTACTTTGGTCTTTTGAGAATCAACTCTAATGCCATCACCGAAAATTATATGACCAAGGAAAGCTATTAATATTAACTAAAATTTGCATTTACTAAATTTGGTGAACAACTAACGGGTTATGAGATTCTACAATACTCTTCAGAGATGGTTTGTATGGTCATTTTCACTGCAAGAGTAGGAAAGAATGTCATCAATGAAGAATATGATCAACATGTCTAAGTACTACTTAAACACGCAGTTCATCAAGTCCATGAAAGTTGTTGGGGCATTGGTAAGACCAAATGACATGACTAGAAATTTGAAGTGACCATACTGAGTTCTGAAAGCTACTTTTGGAATGTCACATTCTCTGACTCTGAGCTGATGATAGTCGGATCTGAGTTCTATCTTAGAAAAGTAACTGTTACCCTGGAGTTGTTCAAAAAAGTCATCGATTATAGGAAGTAGGTATTTATTCGTGATGGTGACTTTGTTCAATTAATAGTAGTCTATAAATATTCTGAGAGAACTATCTTTCTTTCACATAAATAGAATCGATGCACCCCAAGGAGATATGTTGGAGCTATTTTATATGGCAAAATAGAGATGGGTTGAGTATTAGGAAAAAAGTCTATTCTGAAGTCAGTTTCCCTTTTGGGAGAAACTCTGGAGAGATCTTTGGGAAACACATCTTGAAATTTACTTGTGACTAGAACTGACTCAAGGTTAGGAGTCTCAAAACTAGAGTCCTTGACTCACACCAAATGACACACACACCCTTTGGATATTATTTTTCTCACTCTAAGGTATGAAACAAGTTGACCATTAAGTGTTGTGGTACTACTTCTCCATTCAAGGACTAGCTTATTTAGGAAATGAAAATAAACAATTCTACTCCTACAATCAACTGAATCATAGCATGAATAGAGCCAATCCATGTCGAGAATGACGTCAAAATCTATCATTTCTAGTTCTACAAGGTCTACTGAAGTGACTTTCTGAGGTACCATAACCAAACAATTCCTGTATACCCGTTGGACTATAATAAACTTATCTGCTAGGGTAGAGACTGAGAAAGTCTCTATTAGGATTTTGGGATTGACTTCAAAGTTGATGGCTATATAAGAGGTTATGACAAAAAGAGAATCTCCAGGGTCTAACAAAGGAAAAACATGTAAATGAAAGACTTGCAATGTACCAATAACTACATTAGGAGAACTCTCCTGATCCTGTTAGGACTAAAGTTCATAGAGCCTATTTGGGTGATTCCCACTGGTGGCACTGGAAGTGGTACCCGGTTGATACAGGCGATCGAACTAAACTGGGGGACGATTATACAGACTCTGCAAACCCACTTAAGGACATTCTCTGATCCTATGGGCTGGGTTACCACACCCAAAACATGCGTCGTGCCAGCTCTGCAGACACCCTAATGATTTATGCCATATTTTTGGAAAAGAGGATTTATTCGAGTACTGTTCACACTAACCTGAGATTTCGAGCTTGGTCTCCTATCCTTATTATCGTTCCTAAATTTGGGCATTGGTACATTAGCCAAAGATAGAGTTGGGACTAAAGATTTTTGGGTGAAAATGAGGACTGTAACCACCTTTTGACTTAGACTGAGCAAAACTAAAGCTACTTATTCTAGCCCTCTTGTTTTCCCTCTCGTTCTCTTTAGTTCTCTATTCCATAATCTATTGAGCATGGACCATCAACCTAGCCTAGTCTATCCCTTTAATCAGCATTATGGTCCTATATTCCATAACCATACTATCAGATACACTAGACACGAACTTGCTCATCTTAGACCTACTATCAGCTTCCACATAAGGAGCATACCTAGACAACTAAGTAAACTTAAGGGAATACTCTTTCACACTCCTGTCACCCTACTTCAAGTTGATAAACTCTAACATCTTATCCTCCCTCATCTCTAATGGAAAGAACCTATCTAAAAAGGCAGTAGCAAACTCCTCCAATTTTATAGGCCCTGTATTTGTGGCCCTATCAACCTTCCACTATTTAAACCATGTATGCACCACATCCTATAATTAATAGGCACCTAACTCATCACTCTCACTAGTGGTTACCCTCATAATGTCTGTTACCTTCTGCACTATGTCAAGGAATTCCTATAGATTCTCTTCAGACTTAGACCCTGAAAATAAAGGAGGCTTCATTCGGGTTAAATCCTGAATTCTAACTATAGTAGTATTGGCCACTTGGTTGGCCTGAATAGCATCTTGTTAAAAATTCTGAGCTTTCACAAAATGGGCTAGAGTGGTGAAAGATGCTCTGAAATTTGTGTGAGAAATATGCTCATTCAGGGGATCTTCTTGAATGGGTGGAGGTACTGGCTGGTTCCCAGTTCTTCTTCCGTTGGTATTTATAGGTGGCATGTTCTATAAATAGAAGGAAAATTTGTATTTGGCGGAGATTTTAACTTGAGCTAATGCTCACTCGTACGATACGAACACTGAAAGAAGGAAACTTTTTCCTAAAAAAACCCTCATAGCCTCTTGTCCATAAGTGTGGTGCGCTATAAACCCATACACAAGACTCTAATTTATCTGTCTTTCAGACTTCCTAGGACTCTTTAGAACCTTAGACTCTGATACCAAGTTTGTAATGCCCCGATACTACACCCTGGCCGTCACATGGTGCTTACGATCTGGAAGGACCACAAGCTAACCCATAAGTGGTACTTGCTGTGAGCACTGAATAATAATCATCAAATATATGTAGAAGTAAAAATTGAAAACACCATAAGGTTCATAAAACTTCATCAATATTGAATACATCTGTAGAATAACTACTAGCTGAAAGTGTCTGAAAGCCTCTAAACATCTAAAATGAAAGGGTTGATGGGATAGGCCCCAACTAACTCATAACTGTTGTCTGGAAGTAACTAATAAATTGAAATACTATAAATAATAAACTGGCTAAATAAGTATCAGGCCCTCTATGGATGAGGACTCACTATTATAGGGGCGACTGATCAACTAGTCTGACTAAGTATGGTTTGGAACCTGAGATTGCAAACCTATGATATGAGACATCATAGTACAAAGAAAGTATGCATCAGTACTTTGAATGTACTGGTATACTAAGTGAGGTTAGGCTAATATGCATGGTTTACGGGTATGAAGATAATCACTAAATACCATGGAGTGACTAGAAAAGTGTATAAGAAAAATTGGACCTACTGTGAATATTGTACTTGCAATACCAAGCGTATATATCTGTATAAATTAGTCTAAAGCTGAAGTATTAGGTTTCTGATAACTGATTTCTTATGACTTGAAGTCATGCTAATGAATAACTAAACTGAGTTTTGTACTGAACACTGGATATTAAATACTAAATAGTGAATACTAAATAATGAAACTATAACTGTGGGAATTATCATCTAACTGACATACCCTAATTATAGACTGATATGGGGTCCAACCTTTAACCCCAGTTGGAAGGGTGTTAGCACTATGCCACATGTTACTAACAGTAGCTAGTTCAATTATACTCTGGTAGGAAAACTCATGAGATGTATATGGTTATGTCAACCCTAGTCTAGTGGTAAGACAATTTACCCTACGTTGGCTATATAGTTCTATACCACAGGGACTGCTACTAAGGGTCAAAACCTCTGCTGATAAGAATGCCCCCATCCCTAGGTTTGATCGGTGTTGAATCCTACTCCCAATTGAATCAACACTGAACTGATCACTAGACTGTACTAGGCTTGACTGAACTCACACTGATTCTATTGACTGACCGTATGCTACTATTTGGGATACTACAGAATCCTTCTATTCTGATTGGAGACTAGACAATAGCTAAATTTTGGGTATTCAATACCCCCAAAACTTGATAGCATATATAATGAAATCATATCTCAACACTAAAAGATCACATATAGTTCATCATGCATAACCCCTTCACATCGACATTTTGTCAAACACCTAGGATACATAAATCATGTACATGAGACTGAGCAATATATGAATATCATGACTACCACATTCAACAAAAAAATTCAAAGATTAAACTTGGGGATTACATAAATCAACATGCATTCTAATTAATTCACATAAAACTCAAATTATTCTTGACTTAAAATCCATACAACGTCACATATATGAACATAGTTCCATTCAAGGATGTAAATCATAATCTAAGTTCTTGAAAAAGGATTCTTGATCTCTACGGGTGGAAGGAACACAAGGATGAATACCTCAACATACCTTGATTGATTAATTATTGGAAGTTATTAAGGAATTTCTTATAAATTGCACTTAAAGATAGTGGGGCTAAGGTTTGTTCTTGAAAGGGAATGATTTTGATTTGGAGATAAATGTGATAAATGAGGCAAAAATGTTGTTTTAGGACCTAAATCCCATATTAAAGTAAGGGGAAAAGACTGGAATATTCGTCTGGACTCAGGATTAAATGAGTTAAAAATGCCCAGTGATACGATAGGTGATGCACCGCGTCGATGGTATCGATGCGATTACTGATGTATTGCATCAATGGTAACGATGTGATAGCCAATGCGATGTGTCATGATCTCATTTGCTTGATATTTAGGTCATCCAAATGTGACTTAAACGATGTTTAAAAATTCTTAAACTCACTCTAGACGACATATGGATAACCTTAATCATAAATCAACTTAAAAATTGATAATCTAAGGCTAGAAAGATCGAAACTAAAACCAAAAATATAGAGGCCAAAAATGAAACTAAGTATCAATACTTCGCTAAAAATTTCTAAGACTGGGACCTCATTTGGCATGCTATAAAGGTTTGAAATGGGCTAGGACTTTAGGCAGTCTTACACTTACACACACACACCTGATCCCTGACTTATGCATTCAGTATTCCCCCTGTTGGAATCCTTAAAAAGTAATAAGAGTAAACTAAAAATAAAGTAAGCACAAGATGGTTAGCTCATGGACACTGGGCAACACTAACGTGAGGAAAAACTATTGAATTAAAGAGAAAACAAATAAAGAGCACAAACTGAAGTTCATTCATTGTTATAAAGGATTAGCACCATTACAATATTCCAAATAAAATATAAAACTATTTTCCGCATAAGCCACAATAGAGATAGTAACTGAAAACTAATATAGGAAACTTGACACACTAGGATTTAGGTACAAGAGGTTTTAGGAGAGAAGGATTTTAGCAATAACTCCATTATAGTAGCCTCAGCACCATGAGAATCCAACAACTATTTAGTGGGTTCTTACTTCAGCATTCTGCCCTTATACCTCACTAGTAAATTTTGCAACCTTGCCCTGGAGCTTTGCATTTTATGCTGCAAGTTCCTTAGTGGCACCAGGTCCCTCTGAGGATAACTTCTGGTTCTTCATCTTTAAGTGAACAATCTTAGCATCCTTTATAGCTAGCTTGATCATCATCTCCTCCATTTCTTTATTTAAACTCTCCTGAGTAGCCAACAGTTCTTATACTTGCGACACAGTTCTCACTTTCTCTTCAATGCATTTATTCTCAACTAGTATCGTCAAACTAAAACTTTGATTGACTTTTCTAGGAGTCCTATTTGTTCCATTGACTCTAAAGTAGTCAAAAAATCTGTTCAAGAAGTATCCATATGGAATCCCAAGTCTTCTTTCTATCTGAATAACCATTTTGTTCATGTGCTTTATTATAAGAGAAGGAAGACTTATTATATCAAATTTGCTCAAGCACTCAATCAGGAATAAGTCGCCAGCAGATGTAATAGTCCTTTTCTCTGATATGGGAAAAAGGACCTTGTTCAAAAATTCATATACCAGTTGGAACTCACTTGTGAGAAATTTCTTTCTCACACCAGCTATTGGTGTACCTTCTACTTTAGATGCATTCATTAAGAACTCAGTTGAGGACTTTTGTTTCACAAAATTCCTCACATTAATCATATCAACATCTAGAATCCTTTCCAGTGCCTTCTCATCGAATTTTATATCTTTTCCTTACACCTGAGCTATTAAGCTTAACCCATCTCTTGAGAATTCTATTGAATAATAGGTTTCTATTACCACTTTTTCAAAAACAATAGGAGTTGGTTCCTCTAGGAGGTGTAACCATCCTTGGTTCCTAACATACTTGACTAACTCTTTTATTCTTGGTTTATCATAATTCCTAGGATCAAAAATTCTACCAGTCAATACTTTCTGAGTTTTCGAAACAACAATTCTTATTTCTCTTGATGCATCCTTCTTTTCTTTCTCTTTTCTTCTTCTTCTAGTCTCACTGCGACTTTTCTTTTTTAACAATTTTTCTCTTCTTGGGATCAGTTCCCTCATAGACTTTCTTGACTCTTCTTTTTCAACAACTTTTCTTTTCTTAGGATTAGGTCCCTCAGCGACTTTCTTCTTTTAAACAGTAATATATTTCTTATTGCTTGCTGCAGGGCTACCAAACTTTGGACTGGAGGACCTGGTCCTTATAAAAATATGAACTTCTTGTCTTTTTTTCTCAGGTACAGAGACAACGTCTAAATCAATATCCTAACCCTTCAAAATTTCCACAACTTTAACCTTTTCCTCCTCTTCCACTACAGCAGCTTTTTTAAGCCTTCTTCTCCTTGTGGTTGAAGACTTGCTAACCTTTATACCATCTTTCAACACTTTTTTTATAGATCCTCTAGTGGAATAGGATCTGACAACTTTTACATCAGTACTAATCACCTTTTCCTTGCCTTTTCTTCCCCTTAATACCTCTGTAGACTAACTCAGAGGTGTTTTATCTTCATCCACATCATTGTCCTCATTTGGAGTTAGTACAACTTCTTCATTATTTTTTTTTCATCTCTTTAACCTCATGTTTTCTCTACTAGCAAACAGTGCTTTCCTTGGGATCATATACAAGTAGAAGCAAATTTTTAGCTACCTAATTTTCACTACTAGAGAAATTTGACCTTTTCATAGGTATTTCATCATCACACAGTTGTAAGATTAGGTTTGACTTAGAGGGTGTAGGAGAACCAGGTATTTGCAGGGTTACTGTGACTTCATAGTTTCCTAGTTCTTTAAAAGAAATAGGGATTTAAGAATCTTTAGGTAATTTTTGGTCCACTAAAGAAGAAGTTACTTTGGATTGAGGAATTTCTTATTTATTGATGAAGCAAATCCGTGATTTATATCCACCTTCACGGATAACTTAGTAGCAATTCGATACTGGTGTAAGGAAAAGACTCAGTTAGGGATGCTTGATTTTTGAGAAAGATTTAGTAAGCAAATTTAATGTTGGTTCCTATTGAGGACTTGAGGCAATTTTTTCTATGGTACAAGGTATGAAGGAAATGGAGGTTTTGTTTTGAGGTTCTTTAGACTGATTTTTAGTGAATTTAACAACCTCTGGATTATTAATGAGGGTTGAGGAAGATGGAATTTTTACCAATTTGAAATTATTGAGAAAAAAGGCAAAGGACTTGTTTAGTTTAAAAAAAGGTAGATTGAAGAAGATGATATGGATTAACTTGAATAAAAATAAATTCATAGGATTTGATATGTAATTAAGGTAGATGACTATTTAACATTTAAAGGTGCCTTTTGAATATACACGCCAGACTCTAAATGGGTGTAACTCTTCACAATTGATGTGAATTGACAATATTTTTTCAAATGACAAAAGACATGTGGTCTTTTCGACAGGATTTTTATAATTTTTAAGGTACACTGGATGGTACTAACCTGAGAGATGGGACCAGGTCTCTCTCTTTCTTGAGTTAATTTCCTACTTGCATTTGCCATGATTGTTTTTCTACTAAGTTATTCCAATGGGTATATACCTGCAAGGGTATGGTACTGAGTTAGACCATGATGTACCTATCTTACCAAGGATTCCTATCTCCTAAACATAGCTAAATTTAGTAAGTAAAATTTATCCATCTAGCAGGTCAGGTTAATTTGATCAATCCCAGCCATAGCTTGTTAATTTCAATACACACTTCATATCATAATTTGTTCTGAAAAAGGTCTGAGTACCAGGTCCCAGACTTAGCATCCTTTAAGTTTCCAAGGTTCCTTCTGCATTACTTTGAACTAGCCAATATCTTTCAAATTCTTTTTCACCTTTTTTAGCTAACTTTTAGGATAAGAATGCTGAGAAAACTATGAGATTTCTAACTTTGGCATTTGTTTGCACTCCTATCTCTAAATGTGAAGACAATGTATCAAAAGAGTGAGTGCATCTGTCTCTTCAGTTTGGCCTTCTGAAATTACTTTTACAGGGACCAGGTCATTTTGAGTTTTAGCTTAACCTTCCTTGTTGATCTTCAATGAGAGTTGGGTTCTTTGTTTCAGATCACTAATCACCATCTCTTTCCTCATTCTCATCTACATCATTTGTCTCTTGATTATTATATGTAGCAATTATCATCCCTTTTAATAGGAATGAGTTTTTCAAATTCATAATCTTCCTCATCACCAAGATTCACCAGCTTTGGCATGCCACAGACCAGGTCCCTTAAAATCATCTAGCACAGAGGACTTTACAAGTCACATAAGTCAGTATCTTTATATTAAACACCGAAGGAGTTACTTCCCATTAGCCACAAATATATTTTATCCTTTTACTATTTCGATATGAGTCACTTCCACCTTGAATTTTCCTCAGAGAGAGATTACAGTCTGACATTCCAGTCACTAGCTTTGAATAACTACTATCAAAGAACCTGTTCTAACTGCAAACCCTTTCTCCCTCCTAAAAAAATAGTGGTGGAACCAGGATTTTCACCAATAATTTCAAAATATATAAAAAATAAACAGAAGACAAAGTCCAAGAGATTCCACATCTACTATTTTTATAAACAACAATAATTTTAACCAAATATAAACAGTATAATGATCCTCTTATTTCTACCTAGGGGCAGATGCACCGCTAACTACCAGATCATCTGAACTAATTACTTTTAACGAAAAACATAAATTTATACAAAAAATAATCTACTAAAATTACAACAAATAGCACATATAAATAAATTATTTGTTAGATTTAGGAACCCACTTTAGTTTGAGTTCCCAGTAGAAAGACAAGGGTGTGATCAAATCTTTCTTTGCCTATCTTGGTAATAAGATCTTCTTCTTATTTTTAGAAAGTCATGAACCCTTAGGATAGGAATTCCCTTCCTAAATTTCTCTAACGCTATTTATTCTAGCTCTATTCCAACATTGACAGTTCTCCTTTATATATCCATCTCTTCCACCGTGAGTGCATAAAGAATTGTGGACTTTGTTTCTGGCATCTTGAACAACCTTGCCTTGAGACCCAGGTGATTGATTTTAGTATTGATATGAAAGTATTTACCATTATTAACTCCTTGATCAGTTAAGTTAGAAAGGATCTATGAGGATTTAGTCCATTGTAGGGATTTTTTAAGTTCTTCCCTCAGACGTACCAAGTCCCTTCCTAACTCCTCATTATTTTAGAGTGCAGTCGTGAGATTATTTTAAGAATCCTTTAATTTTTCTTCAAGCTCAACCGAAAACTTTGAATATTTTTTATTTCCTTTATCATCACACTTTACTTTCCCCAGTTGACTCAAAAAACTCAAATTATCAATGTTCAACATTGTTAACTGTTCTTCTGTTTCAAAAATCTTAAGAGTTAGAACAATTAATTTAAGCTCTTGATCCTCTATTTTCATTACTAGGGCATTTTTCTTAGTACTCAGTACACAAACTAAATCAATCAATATATTTTCTAGATTCTTTAGATTTCTAGCAGAATAATTATCTTTATTTTTTTAATGTCAGAGAGATTTACCAAATTTGTTTTTTGATTTTCAGTGTCTGTCATGAGAGTAAACAAAGAATCATAGAAAATTTTACATTCCTCTATAGCCAACATGGATACATCTTTTGACTTTTTAGCCTTATCAAATTCACTGAAGGAATCTTCCCACACTGCTAAGGCCTACGTACCTGCAAAATCAATTGTAACTTATCTTCTTGACTTTATAGGGACTTGGTCCTTATTCTTTACTTAGTCACTTTCAGTCTTGAGATATTCCTGATATTACATTTTGTGCATTGACAATCCTTAATGATATGCGCAGGACTCCTACATTTGTAACAAACATCCATAGTGTCTGTTTTTCTACTGCTACTTCCACTTTTTGAAATGACAACTTTTATTCAGGGATCTACAAATTCTTTTTTCCAAATAGGCAACATTAGTGTCTTCTTCATTTGAATCTTTCTTAGAAGCCTTCAATGCCAAGGATTTTTCTATTTTTACTTCTTTCTTCTCTTGCTCGTGCTATTTGATGAGTTCATGAGTCTTTAGATTGATAAATAGCTCATCCATGGTGAGAGTTTTTAGGTTCCTTGCCTCAGTGATAGTATCCACTTTTCTTTCTCCAAATTTAGGCAGAACCCCTAGAATTTTTCTCACTTGTTTATACAGAGGAATCACTTCTCCTAAATAGTACAACTCATTGGTGATTGAAGTAAATCTAGTATGAATCTCTTGGATAGTTTCTCCTTCTCTCATGGTGAAGGTTTCATACTGAGTAGTCAGCATATCAAACTTTGAATCCTTCACATCAGTGTTCCCTTCATGAACTGTTTTCAAGCAATCCCAAATTTGTTTAAAATTATCACATGCAGAAATCCTATTGTATTCATAAGGCCCTATGCCACAAACTAGCAGTTTCTTAGTCTTGTAATTCTTCTCCAATTTCTTCCTATCTTCATTATTATACTCTCTCCTTCTTTTAATAACCATTTTGGTTAATTCTCCTTATTTTACCTTTTTAACTGGCTCATGACGACCATCTAGTATTACATCAATCAGCTCACTGTCCTTAGCCATAATAAAGTCAAACATCCTTGTGTTTCACAACCGATTAATCTGCCCATTAAATCTAGGTGGTCAAGTGGTAGATTTCTTTTCTGCCAGATTAGATGGAGCAGCCATAATAACCAAATGACTATAGGTGTTAACCATTTAGAGTGTTTTGTCTTTGATACCAATTGTTGAAATGTGGGGATGTTTCATCACACAGTGAGGGACCAGGTCCCTTAAAGTCATCCACAGGCAATTAACAATAAAAAATAGAAAAACAAAAGACATTATAGAAAAGTAAAGACGCAAAGAATTTAACGTGAAAATCTCCTTGCTCAAGGGAGGAAATACCAAGTCTTACCATCATAAGCACCTCAACAGTCCACTATAATCAACCTCTTGGTTACAGGTTCAGTGACCCTAACTCTAGGTTCCACCTACTTGTAATAACTCTACTACAAGTCTACCTTGAAAACCCTATTAATTACTCACTCTAATATTGATTAACTCTGACCAATATTTAACGTAGGCAACTCTACCTAACCACACTCAAGAAATTAAGAAAACATTATTCTTATAGCTTGAGTAATTCATTTACAATTCAGGACTCAACTCAAGAACACTCACTCTTTTAGTACATAAAGAAATAAGAACTTGAGCAATACTTCAGCTATGAAGCTGGATTAAGTTTTCACCTGTTTCACTTTCTTTAATTTCTAATTTTGTAAGAACTACCCAATTGAGAGGCATTCTTTTCCTTTTGTAGTAGAATAATGATTAGGGTAGAAATCTGATTGGGCCAAGTGTCCTAAAAGGTACACCTCTCACTTGAGCAGTTTATTACACTAGAAGATAAAACTTTGTAGGCCATCTGACAACTGTATGTTTCCATGAAGATCTAGGGACCTGGTCCCTCATTGTCAGTTGCTCATCATTAATATAATATATAGCCACACTCTTTTTTCCATGGTTCGAGTTTGTGCACTTATTATATATATATATATATATATATATATATATATATATATATATATATATATATCTTTTCGATATTGGATAGAGTAGATTGATAATGATGATGATGATGATGATAATTAGAAGTCCTGGATTAGGGCCAGACAGTGTATACAAATATTCCTAAATCCCCCAAGGGCCCCTTTGCCCGTAAGTCATAGTGTCAGAGAAGAGAGATCATCATAGGTCCTGCCTTTTTGAGATATTGAGATGAAGAAGGTCTATAAACTTGGTACGTTATGGAACTTGGATCAAATATGGTAATACGAATTTACACTATTGTTATTCATTCATATGCATTGCCTATCACTAATATATTATTTAGTGCATATATTTATGCCATATAGGGGGTTTATAGGTGCAGGATATGACTATTGTTTGTTGAGTATTAATTGAATCTTCTAGACTTATGGGGGCTCAATTGGGTATTGTTTATTTAAACTATCTTATTACTTTATTGTTGTTATTATGGTTAGTTCGTAGTTGGTTGATTACGAACTGATACTCGAGGTTGTTTGTATGATTTTTATCCATTTTCTTTTTTGGTAAATTATATTATTGATAAATTATCTTATGGTTAGACATTATAGTTAGGGACCCTAATTACGCCAGCACTAGCTTTCCTACTTGGTTAGGATGAATTCAGAAGTTAGGTTGGTTACCTTAGGTTACAAGTAGCTCTACACATACATACATATATATATATGCTTACATATTTATATATATATATATATATATATATATGTGTATGTGTGTATGTCATTACATTATATCCCTCTCTTCCTTATATATTCATGTTGTATATGTATTTTTCGCCTTGTATACTACTATATAACCTTTTTTCGCTCTTTCTTTGTATATCGATTACCGATATACAGTATTGCACTTTAGTTTCTGAATGCTATTAGGAAGGATAAGTTTATCCTTATTTCTCCCTTATCATTATTATGTTTAGTTACCTGGATAGTTGTCTATGGTTTATATTCCTACCTTACATGTAATTTATGCTTGCATTATCTTTGGAGCTCAGTCGGTTGATACCTACTGAGTACCATATTTTTGGTACTCATCGTGCACCTGTACAACTTGCAGATCATCGTACGAATTATAGTTGTTGTTGTGTGCATCGTGTGGAGAAGCTATGGATTGAAATTTTAGGGTGTGCTCCTAGCGTTTGGAGTATTACTACTCTCCCTCTAATGTATTAGACTAATCTCTGTGTCGTATTCAAAGAGGGCATGTACTTATAGTTACTTTATATTTCATTTATGCTCATACTGTATTAGAAGTCCTAGTACTAATTTCACTAGATTTATTGGTTGATTTATATAGTGCCTCATCATATGTATTTTGTGTTTTCCTTCATTTATTTTGATAGTCTATTACTAAGAGTTCCAGACTATGGTTTGGCTTACCTACTGATGGATTACACTAGGTTCCATCATTAACTAGGAAATTGAGTCATGACAGAAACTTCTTTGAATAAATAAATAATGCACTTTATTTCCTTTTCACTAGTTGTTGTATTAAGAAACACCAAATGTTATACAAATTCCCCAATCTTTGGAACAATTGTTAAGTAGTCAAACTATGAAATGTTGATCCAACCATTGAGCAACATTAAGATAATAAGTTGTGAGTTGCGGTAATGGGGCCAAGTCTTTTTTCCTAAAAAGTTTTGCAGAACATATTTATAGTTATAAAGTATGAAATACTAAATCAAATATTGAATAACATATTAATATTTGATAACTTCACAATTTTAAACTTCCATTTAAACACTGACTGAACTTAGAAATTTACAATTTTAAACTTCCGTTAAACATTGACTGAACTTAATTTTTCGGACTTTGCAATTGATTTTGCCATATTAATAGGGTTAAAATAGCACATATATTACATTTATATACTCCCTCCGTTTCAAAATAGGTGGGCGTGACACTCCCCTTAAGAAAAATATTTATTAGGGTTTATTTTACCAAATTAGCCTTATTAGTTATACTTTGAAAATATAAATTTGAGCGTATACACTTTGTTTAGTCATTTAATGATAGGGATAGTATTGGAAAACATAATAAAGTTCTATTGATTTCACAAAAGGTACTACTAAATTGAAACAAATATTTTTAGAAAAATGGCAACCTATATATCTTGAAACGGAGTGAGTATAAAAATAACAAAAAACACCCCCATGACATTAATTAGCTGCAAAAATCTATATTTGATAAACTTCAAAGGAATTATATATTTTTTTCCTGTTTTTGAAAATAGTCATATAATTGATTCCTTCCTATTAAAAATATTTTACTCCCTCCGTTCGCTTTTAATTGACACTTATTTTCTAATTAGATTTCTACAATTTTAACATATCAAGAAAAGATATTTTTTTTTCTATTTTACCCTTAGCATTTATTGCTTATTCTCCAAACGAATTTCAAGACATAATAGCAAACATCAATTAATATGGGTATTATGGTAAAATAGCTATATTAATAATTATTTTTCTTAATAGGTGTGTCAAGTAAAAAATGTGACAAGTAAAAGGGAATTGAAGGAGTAGTTTAATTATTTCTTAAAAGTTAACTAAATAGTATTTATGAGAACATTCCTTATTCGAATAAACTATGTAATACTTGCAACATATTAGTAAAGGGAAAGTATACTTTTGACTTCAAAATCATACACATTTTGAAGAATAAGAACTTAGACTGCTCAAATTTGACTTGCCTTTATGTCGTAATATGGACAGAGCTCAAGAAATTATTTAGGTCTGTCCATAACATTATCGTAGCTACAATTATATGATTCTAAGCAAATTTTCTATGTTTTGTGCTTTATAAGGTGAAATAAACGTGCATAAGTACCTTTTCATTTGGTAAAATCATTTCATGATATTGCTTTAATATATTTGTATGTTTGAGATATATATTGGTATTTAGTTGTGGTATGGTTTCATCATTCAAGCTTTATATTAAACAATTTGGGATAAACATACAATGCATGTTCTCTTAGACTAGTATATATATATATATATATATATATATATAGTATAAGCTAAATAACATATCATGGAAGCAAGTATGAGTAGCTTAACACAACTGAATGCTTGAGAAGAAAATCATGAGGTATAAAGTCTACATAAAAGTATTTTATGGGTTTATAAATAGTAAATTTTTTAAAGTCTATACATGTCGGGGGTTTCTCATAACCGACAAACACCATGAGGGCTCAAGATGCCCAATTTCATGCACCCACACGGAAAAAGATTATTCTGAGCAGACAAGGTGAAGGACGATGTACATAAGGATCTTGTAATCATGCCTCTTGGGTGAAACCTATAATGACAATGCGGTTATGGAAATTTGGTTATCTGAACCCTTGTCTTCTTAGTGCTAAATAATCTTCCCAAAATATACTAGTGCTCTATAACATATTTGAATTATAGTTTGAGTTCGTTCTTAATATATCTCTTAAACCATTTTGTTATGAGCCTATACTCAATTTCATGTCATAAATCATATGCATAAAATAATGTATTTAAAGTTATATCTATTCAACATAGAACTCATAATTCATAAAGAAAACTTAAAGCATGAATTTGAATGCATACATAATAGTTTGAATAGTAAATCATGAGATCTTAGAAAATTTTGTTTACATACAAAATATGAAAACGAGAAACAAACACACGAATTAAAGAAGGGACGAAATTGAAATACAAAAAGTAAATGGATAAAAGGATAGATGATAGAATAATAGATAGATTGGCATAGTGAAAGGAATTGAAATCAAACAAAGGATATATTAAACTCTTAATCTTCAATTAATTAATCCATAAAAGTACCTAATCTCTTACGTTGACTATAAGGGAACCGGCATGCCCTTAAAACCACGGTTTCTGAACAAACATCAACAAATACTTTTTCAATATTTTACTCTCTCTTAAGAGTTTTCATATTTTATCAACATCTAAAATCTAATAAAATAACCTAAGATACATAGTTTTTATAGACTTGGTCTATTTAGTTCATAAGTGGGATGAAAAGTGGCCAGAATCAACCAAAAACACAATGCAGCCCGCTTTGGCATATACTTAAGAAGATGGAGTGCACCTTGGGTTCATATGGGAGTTTAAGCTACTGATTTGACCTACTTATAGAAGGTCAGGCGCACCTTAGGTGTAACTGGGGAACAGGTCCCCTACAAGAGGCTTTTTAGCTCTGTTTCGCACTCCTTTGACCCCTCCAAGGCCCCTTGGTCCTTCTTGTATGCTTTGGGCACTCTAAAATACTCCTAAAATGGTATATAGATGGCTTGAAACACATCTATATTCTTCAATATCATGGGAGCGTTTGTAGTTCTTGGGCTTGTTTCCTTATTTAGATCTTGGGATGAATTTGGCTCCTGACTCCAAGCTATCCTCCACACAAGGTGTTGAGCTCTTAAAAGCCCAAAAAGGGTTCCCCAAACATATCTTTTCGTCTTATAGATGACCATGGATTGGGTACTTTCCTATCGGCCTCATATGATAGTCCTTGAAATTTTGATGTTGATTGGCTTGTATCATCGTCCCCTTCTTAAAAAGGATTTGACCTCAAGCCTAAACCTTGAATAAACCATAGGGGTGACAAGCAAAGACAATACCCTAATGGCATGATGGTTAGAATTAGTAGTAACAAACTCTTCACCAAGCCAAGGAGGATCACACTTAGCATATAACCAAGAATCAAAATGGTGGATTAAGGGCATGTAACCCTACAAATGAGAACTACTTGGCCACTTAAAAGATTTAGACCATGGGGAAAGATAAAGGAACCATGGTAATCAATCAACCACTCATGAAGGCTCACATTGGTTTCCTTATCTCAATAAGTACATAAGCCCATTAAAACACTCATCATTGTTGGTGATCTTCACCTTGCACAATACTGGTTCATCAAGTGGATTATGAACCCCCAAAAGAGACTTTCCATCTTAGGGAAGGATGAGAACTTTCTCAATCAAACTTTGCTCATCATCTTGACCAAGAACCAAGTGGGGTGTACAATAATCACAATATTCAAATTTGTCATGAGGGTCAAATGGATAGAGTGCCACAGACATGGATCTAGACAACACTCTTTTTCACCAAAAGCATCACAAAAATAGAAGCATATATTATCCACACTATCATAAGCATCATCAAAAGAAAATAGAGAGTAAACAAAGGTGTTACGCAAACTGATTTCATCTAAGATGTCCTAAAGAACATACTCACTTTGATACCCAAGAATATTATCAAGGGTACACTTAAGAATTAGAACACTTAAAGAAGAATAGGCAATTGGTACGCAATGATGACCCTTCAAACCTCACATTCATTTCCCTTATAAGTACCCTCATATTCCAATAAGAGATTTCCATATTTAGGAGAAATATTGTCAAACCATAGTGGGTTGTCATATAAAATATATCCCTTAAGAAAATCTACATTATCAACATGATCCATACCACTAGGTAATTCAATAGGTATAATTTCATTATCTTCAAACAAGATATTGTACTAGAGAGAAGGATCAATCCAAGAAGGAGAATTGGAATAAGTAAGTTCACTTTCAAAAATACAATTATCAAGTTTTGAAGATATTTCAAACACATGATCATCCCTATGAGTAAAGAAAACAATAGGATCTTCCTCAAGAGATATGCTCAAAGGGTCACTCAATTTAATTAGCCAATCTTTTCAACATCATTACTCACTTGAGGCTCATTAACCATATCACAAACATCCTCAAGTGATGGGACACTAGTTGGTCCCTGTAATTTCTACAAGATAATGTACTATCATTCAACAAAATGTCTTCAACACTCGGTGGACAAAAATCAATCATACAAAAAGAGTCAATTTGGTCATCAATAGGATCAACTAGTGTATCCACACTCTCAACTTGTACATTATCATCATAAGGAAAAGAATCATTAGGCACATATAAGTATAAGCTATCACTCATACCTAATAAGCTACTAGACGCATAATGATCATTCACATTTACTAAAGTGCAAGAGTCAACTATGTTACCTTGAATCTCATGAAAAGATTCTTCTTTACCTTGGGGTAAAATTGTCATAATAGTGTTGGAACATGTGTCAAGCATCAATTGATGGAGTCCTACCATTTGTACCTCTTGGTTAAAGAAATTAACACCTTATCAAAGGTACTCTTCTTTTTAGGAGTTGTTGCTCCTTCATCATTCATCATCGTAGCTACACAAATGTCCTTATTAAGAGAAGGACATATAAAGTTATATTGTATTTGTGGTAACCCTCTCACTTCACTCCTTTTAACCTCTCCTTTTTTCACTTTTGGGTTACCACCTTCCACTCTCTTGCTCTTCTCAATCTTTTGTCTCGCATTTTCATTAGACTTGGAGTCAGTGGTCATATTTTCTCGAGATTTAGAAAGGTTAGTGTCACAACCCGAAACTATCCCTAGTCATAATACAGTTCTTAGAATCACAAGTGATCCAAAACTAACCCATGAACTTGCATGATACTTAAGCATTTGAATTAAAATATATAAAATAGCAAAGTTGTGGTGTGGAAACATATTCATGATATAATTTGGAAAATAAAATTCTAATAAAGTTTACAACCTGATAAAAAAGAAGGGAGAACTAGAATTTACATTTCATGACTCTGACTGACTCTCTATGAAGCCTCTACTATACTTACTAAAGATAGCTGAGACATGCCTCCAACTATCAATATCAATACATATGAATAAATACAATATAGTACATGAACTACAACTGACTAGAGTCCCCAAATTAGGAGAACTTATCACCTATTGGCTGGAAGCTGCAACTATCTGATTCTGATGTGAAGGCGATAACTGGTATCTACATTATGAGACAATGTAGCACATAGGCATATATGTGGATTAGTACTTTTGAATGTACTAAGTAAGTGGGGTTTAATGCAATACGCAAAACTGAATACATATATAATCTTAAGACATGTATGCTAAATGCAAGTAGATTCACCAAGAGATTTAAATAAACTAAAAGTTGAAGTATCTTAAAACATGAGTAACAAAGATGATATGATAAGATGGTGAATCACTACACTTAGTTTTTTAAATCTTTAATTTTTTGGAATAAGTAGAACTGAAGCTAGGAAGTGATAAAACATGAATACTATATGTACATCTCATTTAAAGCTGAACGTATTAAAAAACTATTTTAAGGATCATGTATGAATTATGGGTCTGAAACTATGGGATGGAAAATGACATAACACGAGGATCTAAATATATTAATATACTGAGAATGAATGCATAAACATACAAAACCAATCATAACATGTACTAGGTTGATCTGATTAATTGAATAACTGATGCCTGTGTAATTGAATAATAGAAATCTAAGTAATGGGATAACAAATGTATATATACTGAGTAGTTTATACATGAATATGGACTAACCAATTCAAGAACACTCAATAGCTGATGATTGAATATTGAATAATATTTATCTGAATATAGATCAACTGATATTTGAATACTGATTAACTTGTATCTAAATACTGATTAATTGATATTTGTATACTAATTAAATTATATCTGAATGTTGATCATGTAATACTAAACTGTAATTAGTCTCAATAACTGGACTAAAACTATAATGACCCGAGACTACCCCCTAGTCGTTACACTGTGCTTACAGTCTCGAGAGACCACAAGCTAACCTATGAGATGGTACCTGCTATGAGCACTGAATAATAAAATCATGAACGCAAAAAAATAATTGAAATGCCATAAGGTTTTGATAATGAAATAACTACTGAATTGTGAATTTGGTAAAAATACTAAAATCTAAATAGTCTGAATAGCTAACTATAGTGTTTGAAAAGCCTCTAAACTGGGTACTGCAAGTTAATGGGACAGGCCCCAACTAACTCTACTAACTATTGAGATAAAGACATGACGTAATATAATCTGTCCTCGGATGATGAGGACTTACCAGTGCAACTGTACTGCTGATGATCTGAGAGACTAAGTGTGATCCGGGAACTGAGCATCAGCACCTATGATATGAGATATTATACCATAAAAGAAAGGTATGTGATCAGTACTTTGAATGTACTGGTATGATAAATGGGCTATGCTAGTATGCATGGTTCTATGAACAGAACTAATAATTGATAATGCTCAACTTACACCTTAAATTAATGTAAGGCAGTTGTCGTCAATATATTTACCCAACTTTGAAGTTGGGGTCGAATCCACAGGGAATAATGTGAGTGGCGATTAAGCTAATTTGAAGTTATAGCTACAAGTTCAATTGAAACAAATGGTACAAAAATATAAAATTAAGATGGGGGTTTTGAAAGTATCAAGTAATGTTGTCACTTCAATATTAATGTTTGTAATCAATATAAATAGGAAATCAGAGCTATGTTCACCAAAGGTTTGGGAAATTAACCGATACTAGGTAATGCTAGAGATTCTCAAAATGATTAGAACAGCAGAATATCCCCGACGATTATACTATCTGACTTATCTCTTGACCTCACAAGACAATTTATTATCTAATTCTCTCGAACTTAGATAACTTATCTATTTCCAATAGGATGTTATCTCAGGTAGTTTAATCCAGTTACGGCATTAATCATTAAACAGAGGGTTGGTATATTTTGAGTCCCTATTGATAATTCACGTCCTCTAGTCTATTTTTCCATTAGAAGCAAATAAAACCTAAGGCATAACTTAATGTTTGCAACCACTAGATTTCAGTTAAAAAAATAGAATTTCAAGATGTTCACTACTCTTTGAATCTGTTAAACACCTAGTATCATATCAAACCCTAATCCATGGATCCCATAACCCCGGCTAATGGAATTAGCTGCTCATGATTTGATGAAAAAAATTACATGTTGAATTCATAATGATAAGGATAACTTACGATTAGATGGAAAACAACAAGTAGTTTCTTTCATTGAATCATAAGGTAGAAACCCAAAAATAGTTGATAAAAACAAGAAGAATAATTGATGTAAGAGAGCAAAGTTACGTGCCTCTCTTCCCTCCAAAATTCTTGTTCTGAATAATGAAAACTTCCTTCTTTTAAAAACCCTACAAATTGCTATTTATACTAAAGCCTAATTAAGGAAATAAAATAACAAAATCACAACTGGGCTCAGATTTAGGTAACGCCATATTGGTGTTGGTCGTCTGGCTTCTAACAGCGTCTTAGATATGTCGTTAGAAGTCATGCCATCTTGACCTGTTTTGCCTCACTCTAATGATGCCCTATAATGGCTTACCACACTTGTGATGGCATGTAGCAAATTTCGTCAGACCTTCAGCTTATTTCACCATGTTCTGCCTCACTCTGATGGCATATTCTGACGGCTTACCACACTTATGATGACATATTGAGAATATCGTCACTCTCATCCAACAAATCTTCTCCATTGTTCTTCCTGATGCCTTTTTTTGGTAGCTTACCACATCTCTGACGGCTTGCAAGAAATGCTGTCAGACTCATATCAGCTTAATTGTACCAGATTTTACTTATTTTGTTCATCTTTCCTATGTTTTCCTCCCATCCTTGCTACAACTGCAATATCACAAGAAAACGATCAAAAATAACCAAAAGTTGCTTAAGACTTTGCAATTATTTAGAGTTAAAAGCCTCAAATATTTTAGCAACTGCTCACACATCAATAATTAACTCGATATACATGTAAAAAATAGAGTACTAAGTAGAGAGCATAGAATCTGTAGATACTGATAATGCATGGAATCTGTAGATACTAATAATGCATGGAAATTTGTATATACTGAGGATGGATGACCAAGCATAACATGAACTGAGTAAAATCTGTAAACTTAAATACTGAATTAATTGAAATCTGTATGCTTTGGTCAAACAACACTAAGACTGAATAATTGAGCTTGGACTGTGACTGAGACTATATCTAAGACTTTGACAGGTATCATTTAACCGACATTCCCCAATTTATGCTAATAGAATTCCAACCTGTAATCCAACTAGAAGGGTGTTAATATTGTGCCACGGGTACTAACAATGGCTGTATGGATCCACTAAACTGATATAATGTCCAAAGGACTAAGGGTATCAAGCCTGAACTGACGGGTGACCCCTGCAAGATAGTCAAGCCTAATCTTATGGGTAACTACTCATATCCTACATTGGCTACATAGTTCTAGAGTATAGGGACTTCTACTAATGACTCTGCCTATCTGATGGGAAAGCTGCCATCCCTACCCTCACTCGGTGCTAAATCCTACTTCCAACTGAAAGACATTGAGATACTAGACTATTTAGAGCCTGGTGCCTTATCCCTATTGTCATTTTTGAATTTGGGTACTGGGGCACTGGCTGAAGAAGGTACTCGGGCTGAAGACCTATAATAAATCTGAGGAGAGTTACCATCTTTTGACTTTGGTTGATTGAAATTAAAACTACCTATCCTAGCCCTCATGCTTTCTCTCTCCCTCTTCTTAATCTTTTACTCCTCTATATGTTGAGCATGAACCATCAGCCTAGACAAGTCCATCTCACTAATCAGCATTACGATCCTACACTCCTTGACCATACTATTAGAGATGCCAGACACAAACTTACTCATCTTGGACCTATTGTCAGCTACCACATAAGAAGCATATCTAGATAATAGAGTGAACATAAGAGAATACTCCCTCACACTCATGAAACCTTACCTCTAATTAATAAATTCTAAAACATTGGCCTCCCTCAACTCTAATGGAAAGTATCTGTCTAAAAAAGTCGTGCTAAACACTTCCCATTCTATAGGCCCTGCGTCAACACCTCTATCAACTTTCCACTGCTTAAACCAAGTATGGGTTACATCCTATAATTGATATGCAGCCAACTCAACACTCTGACTAAACATCACCCCCATAGCATCTGTTACATTCTAAACTATATCTAAGAATTCATGTAGATCTTCTCCAGGCGTAGACCCCATGAAGGAAGGAGGATTCATTAGGGTGAAATCCCAATTTCTGGTTGCAGTAGTATTGGCCACTGGGTTATCCGGAATAGGATTTGGTTGTTCATTCTATGCTGCTACGGAGTTCACAAGAGTAGTGAACGCAGCCCTGAATTCTATGTGAGAGACATACTCGTCCAGAGGATCTGTCTGGATGGGCTGAGGGGCTGGTTGAGTTTCTGTTCATTTTTCATTCTTTTTGGGAGGCATGTTCTATAAACAAAAGGAAGAAATGGATTAGAAATGGAGTTTAACTTGAGATCATGCTCACTCACATGACATAAATATTGAAAGAAGGGAAACTTTTCCTAAACGCCTTGTAGCATCTCATCCATAAGTGTGGCGTGATACACACCTATGCTCAAGACTCTACTCAATATGGCTTTCAGACTTCCTGGGATACATTAAAACCTTAGGCTCTGATACCAAGTTTGAAATGACCCGAGACTATCCCCTAGTCATTACACAGTGCTTATGGTCCAGAGAGACCATAAACTAACCCATAAGTTGGTACCTGCTGTGAGCACTTCATAATATAATCATGAACATGGAACATAACTGAAATTCCATAAGGTTTTAATAATGAACTAACTATTGAATTATGAATCATGTAAAAATACTAAAATCTGAATAGTCTAAATAGCTAACTGTAGTGCCTGAAAAGCCTCTAAACTTGATACTGGGAGTTAAGGGGACAGACCCCAACTAAATATACTTACTACTGAGATAAAGACATGAAGTAATATAATCTATGCTCAAATCATGAGCACTCACCACTTCTACTATACTACTGATGATCTGAGGGACTTAGTGTAATCCGAGAACTGAGCATCAGTACCTATGATATGAGACATCATAGTGCAAAAGAAAGGTATGTGATCAGAACTTTGAATGTACTAGTATGCTAAATGAGTTACACTGGTATGCATGGTTTCGTGAACAGAACTAATAATTAACTGGATATGCATGTAAAGCATGGAGTACTGAGTAGATAGCATAGAATCTGATGATACTGATAATGCATGGAGAGCTGTAAATATTGAGGATGCATAACCAAGCATATAACATAGACTAAGTAAAATCTATAAATTGAAATACTAAAATAATTGAAATTTGTATGCTTTGGTCAAATAACACTAAGATTGAATAACTAAGCTGGGACTGTAACAGAGAATATATCTGAGACTATGGGAGGTATCATTTAACTGACACTCCCCATTTTAAGCTAATTAGGGTCCAACCTGTACTCCAGCTAGTAAGGTGTTAATATCGTGCCACGAGTACTAACAATGGTTCTGTTGATGCACTAAACTGATATAATATCCAAAGGACTAAGGGTGTCTAGCCTAAATTGACGAGTGACCCCTGCGAGATAGTCAATCCTAATCTGATGGGTAAATACTCGTATCCTAAGCTGGCTACATTGTTCTGGAGTATAGGGACTGCTACTAACAACTTTACCTATCTGAAGAGGAAGCCACCATCCATACACTCTCTTGGTGCTAAATACTACTCCCAATTGAAAGACACTGAGATACTAAACTTCTCTAAGTTAATAACTGATATCTGACTATTCTGATAATGCTCATAATATAATCTAAAGACTATTATGTAATGTACTGAGGCTAGGCTGAATAAATAGCTATGGTTTTTGGGGCATTCAATACCCTTACGACTCAAAAAAATAATACTGAAAAAAGACACTAAAGCTTGAAGGTCAAAAACATGAAGGTTGTTATTAAATAATTCACTCTTGTAGGCATTTTATCAAACATTTGTAGTTCATGGTTTAAAACAATCATAGGAATGTCATGGAATTTGTAGGAATAGCATGAATTCATCATAACAGCATTAAATCATGGTTTAATTCAGTAAATAATAATATTAAAACATGAAAGATTGAGTAATAACAATAATTTCATGGTAACATGGTAAAAAATCAATAGTGCATGGAGATTCATGGATGAAATCATAATTTAAAACATGATAACTTGAAAATATCACAATTTTATTATTTAAAAGGGTTGCTTGGACTCCATGGATTAAAGGGATCCATGGATGAACATCAAACATACCTTAATTGATGGATTTCTTAAAGTTCTTGGTGAATTCTTGAGGATTGCCCTTGAATTTTGAGAGCTAGGGTTCTTGATTGGTAGAGAATGCCCATTGATTTGGGGAAAATCAATGAAAGAATGACTTTAAAAATGTTTTAGGGTTGAAGTAACACACCTGGGCAGAATAAAATAAAGGGGGAAAGGACTTTTTATCCCTGGATGAAATATTAATTTTTTGTTAAATTTTCCAGAAATGGGCACCTGGCACGATGTGGCGTTATTGCGCCATGTCACTGAAAATTGTAAACTGGAAACTAGGCTAATGGCGCAACACGCCATTACTGCAGTAAGCCTTTGGATACCAATTTGGCCATCTCAATAACGCGCCATGATCGCGAAGGCCCACTGGAAATTGATAAATGGGAAATTGGCCTGCTCCGCGATGCACCATGATCACGGAGTCATACTATAAATTGACAATTGCCATTTGGGCTACCTACGCGGTGCACTAAGGTTTAAAATAATGTTGTTTAATGACTGAAACTTAAAATCGCCATAACTTCTTACTCGGTTATCGAATTTAAGCGAATTGTATATTGTTGGAAAGCTAACTGAATTTCCTACACGATGGCAAGCTCTAAACTAAAAAATAATGAGTCCTTCAAAAATATCATATACGAATACTCATGTACTGGGACATAGATTATACTAGGGAAATACGAGGTGTTATAGAAATTGTAGGAGGTATCATGTAACCAACATGCCCCAATTTGAGCTAATCGGGGTCCAACCTGTAACCCCATATGGAAGGGTATCATTACCATTACACAAGTACTAACACTGGTTGTGTGGATCTACTAAACTAGTGTCCCAAAGGACTAAAGAGTCACCCTCTATTGGCAGGTGCCCTCATGAGATCTGTGTCAACCCTCAACTGGCAGCCAGACATCTTAAACCTATGTTGGGTATATAGTTCTATAACTCAGGGGTTGCTACTAAGGGTCACACCCTCTACTAGAAGGTAAGACCCTATATCTAAATTTGCTCGGTGTTAAATCCTACTCCCAACTGAAATGACTCCAATACTAAACTAAACTAAGTTTAACTAAATATTTTTTCATATAACTAATAGAGCTCATCATGATCATAAATATCTTAGTAAATAATAAGACTCATGGTTTTACTAAATTATTACTTATAAGACCTAAAGCTTAAGTATGTATCGGGTGTTCATAACCTGCCAGCACAGAATGACCATTTAGCACGTTATCAACACTTAAAACTGTAGGATGGGAATCATGGTTCAATGACCCAAAACATGAACATTCAACCAAACATGTGAGAATCATGAACTTGAACATGGAAATATGTTAAACATGAGAAATAAACATGATTACATGGCTAAATTCAAAAATTGGGGGTTTAACATGAAATAGACTAGAATATTACATGGAAAATTGAAACTTGAAGCATGAAATAACATAACTATGCATGGAGTCATACTTGGACATTAATTGAGTTCAAATCACTAAGGAAAACATAAAATAAACCCCTCTTGAACATATGCATCTTCAATATAAAATAAAACTCATCTTTTTAAATCAAAGAAAGGTTTTTGGGCTCCATATCTGAAAGGAACCCATGAATGAACTCCCACATTAGATGAATTCTTCCAATTAAAGCTTAAATCCGTGAAGAAAAACTTGAATTTGGAGCTTGGATACTTGAATTCTTGGAGAGAAAGTTAAATATTTGGTTCTTGGCAAGAGGAGGGTTCTTACGTGAGAAATTTTGAGGAAGATGTGCAAATAATTACCTTTTGGGTGTTATAATTCGTGCGTTGGACATTTGGGGTTGAGGGGAAAGGACCAAAGTGCCCCTTGACCCTTAAGAAGCTAAAACAAAGAGGGAATAAGCTTCTCATTGCATCCCATATCGTGTGAAAAGATCAATCTATTATGCCTCATATCGCGTGGAGAGACCGGCGGGCCGTGGCCAAATCGCGGATCCTTACTGCCTCTCATGAAAAAGACCATAACTTTTTTCTCGGGAATTAGATTAAGGAAAAATTTGTATGGTTAGAAATCTAACTCAATTATCTATCATTTGGTGGGTCTTGAGACTAAAAATTCCACATATATATATACAAAGTTATAGACGTTCAAAGTATATCCTTGTAGAATCGAATACGAAGATTTGGCCGAATCAAAGGTTCTTAGCTCAACTTTGTTCTAAGTGATTCCTATGAACAATTTTCACCTAAAAAAGTACTTCACACACTAGGTTAATGACAATGACACATGTATTAACATAAAAATCATGAGATTAAAGTTTACACACATAGGGACAACGGTTCAAAGTCTATGCCATAAATGCAGGGTGTTACAGGTAGGTGGAAAGAGATTGTTTCCCCATTGGTCCATTACAATCTTAGGCCAATTGTGCTCATTTGGAACTTTATATAGTGCAATCCAATTGGCACTGGAGCATAAATGTCCACATTCCAAGGGTTAAATGTCACCCTAAACCTCCTTATAGTACCCACCTCGAATGAAAGAAACCTTCACTCTATCAAAAACTATATAGCCTTCAAAGAAGTATGGGGAAAGCATGGACTCTCGAGGTGTCCCTAGATAGTTAACCATAAAAAGAGTGATGTGTTTTGTATAACACCACTCATCAAGGATAAGAGAACATCTCGGAACTCCATAGATTTCCACCTATCTTGAGAAAACTTGTCTTCATGGATAAAAATTATAAGTCTTCGTATACCCCTTTGGTATATAGATGGACCTGATGAACTCTTTCCAGGTGCTCTATATTGATTGGGCTTTCTTAAAATTTCTCACCATCTCAACATTGCACCTTGAATATGCTTAAGGATATGTGTAGCTTGCTTGACTTCACTTATATCATAATCCTTGAAGATCCTTTCACATTGTCATTCCCAATCAAGATACTCTTTGGGGTCCCACACTCTGTTGAAAATAGGAAGAGTAGGAAGATTATGACTCCTACTATACCCTCTATATCTACCTTGGTCCCAATTTCCAATAATTTAAGCACTAGAACAAGAAGGATAAGAGGTAGTATTCTTAGATTTTGGAAACATATTTCCTTATAACTCCTTGTACCAACAAAATAAACAAACAAGATTAGTAGTAAAAGCTCCTCACCAACACTCATAAGATTCTCACCTTTGTAGACCTCACAATTGGATTAATGAATGTTGAAGTTGATTATACTTTGGTGGTACATAAGGTTTCAATATCTAGTTGTGGCCAAACTGAATCTTGTTTGAATAACTCAAACAAAACTACTTTCGAAGTTGAATCAAGAATTTATAATGAAATAAAAACTAGAAAAAACATAAACGAAATAGGACAAAGAAATAAAACAGACTAAAAAACTAATCACAACTAAGTCGATTACTAGTTGTTAATTAGTATTTAGAATCAATGAAAAGATGAATAAGAATCAAGAAATGAAACTAAAGGAACTAAAACTGAGCATAGAAGGAATTAAGAAGTTTTGAAATATGTCTTTGGGTCAACTAAAGAAGCTTGGCTCACCTCAAATGCATGCCAAATGCTAGAGGGGTTATTTTAACCCGCTTGAACAGGTCCAGCACACCTCAATGGCAGACCAGGCACATATGTCGCACTATTTTGAGCTGCTTTGGGCTGTTGCAGCAATTCCAACACAGACCAAGGGCAGATGGGGTGCAAATCAGCCACCCAGCCAAGTTGGAAGGTTGTTTTACACCTTTAGTGGTCCCCCCTTTTCCTTCTTTCTTAGAATATTTTTGGAACCTTTGGAGATTCTTTAGTACTAACACTTTTGCACTCTTTTAATTTCTCCTTATGGATCAAACAACCACATCTAGCTGAAAATCCACCTTGAAGATAACAATTTCTCCAACAACACCAAGAACATCAACTTTTTGAACTTCTTCTCCTTAACTCGGAATGAATTGAAATTTTGAATCTAAGCACTGTTTAACCTTCTAAACTCATTCCAAATATCATTTGTCTCAAATTCTTCACCAAAATTTCTAGATTTTTAACCAACTTTCTTTTTTTTAAACTTAAGCTTTCATCAATGCCAGAATCTTCCATATAGCTCAGATTTAGTTAAAATTTGATCCTTACACTCCTAGTGTTGGGAACCAGAATCTAACATTAGAAGCTCAAGAAAATACTAAAATCATAGACACAAATTTTCACTTAAGACCAAAAATGTGAATAGTAAAAGTTTTTTGTGATGATACAAGATCGAGTCATAGAAACTTGAAACAAACACAAACACTAAAGAATCGAAGAAATTAAATACGAAAAGTAAGGGATAGATAGATAGATAAATAGATAGACCAATCTCTTACGTTGACTACAGGGGAATCAAAATGCCCTTACAACCACCGTTTGTAAATAAACATCAACAAAAGCTTTTCCAAGCTTTCACTCACTCTCTCAAGAGTTTTCATCTTTAATAAAAATCTAAAACCTAAGAAAGTAACCTAAGACAGGTAGTATTTATAGCCTTTGCCCATTTAGTACATAAGAGGACTAAAAGTGGCCAAAATCAACCAAAAACACAATGCAACCTGCTTTGGCAATTACTTAAGCAAATGGGGCGCCCCTTAGGTGCATATTGGAGTTTAAGCTACTGGTTTAACCTGCTTTAAATAGGTAACCCTAGGTATAAATGGGGAGTAAGTTCCCTACTAGGGGTGCAAGTCCTCTCCTAGGTGCTTTTTAGCCTCATTTCACACTCTTTTAACCCTTCCAAGTCCCCTTGGTCCTTTTTGTATACTTTGGGAACTCTAAAACACTCCTTAAGTGGTTTATAGATAGATCAAAACACATCTAACTTCTTCAATATCATGGGAGTGTTTGTATTCCTTGGGCTTGGTTTCCTTGTTGAGATGTTGGGATGAATTCGGCTCCCGACTCCAAGCTATCCTCCACAGATGGTGTTGATCTCTTGAGAACCCAAAATATGATACCAAAACATATCCTTGCCTCCCATAGATGACCATTACTTGGGTACATTTGTTTCGGCCTTGGACTATATTCCTTGAAAGTTTGATTCCAATTTGGCTTGTATCAACTTTGTTCATAGAAATTAAGTAAAGCATATAAAGACACTAAATTTAATGATTGGTAATAAACCCTAAATTTGAAAAAAATTCAAATAATCTTGAAAGTACTTTCATTTGAGGATGAATGAAATCTATCACTAGAATCTTGGGTACCAGAAGAAGATAACTAAACTTGTAGAAGAACCTGAAAAGCTTGTTGAAACTGAAATCCTAGATTGCTTGATTTGCCTTAGACTTATTTTTTAGAGGATAAAGGAAAAACGAACCTTAAAATATAGCATTTATACATTTTAATAGTCAAAACATTGTAGGATAGGATAATAAGGTAAGAAAAAGTCAAAATAGCCTTTTCAAATAATTGATACAATTTCTACGATAGGGCTCCACAAATCAATTCATGACTCATGGATCATACCACAACTTTTGGTCTTGATCGTGAACACTAGAAGTTTCCTTAAACTCCTGGATCACTTTTATGACTTCTCAATGTGACTAGTGAACACCTTTCATGATTCGTACTGCTATTAGTCATTTTGAGGGGTCATTGCCAAGCCTCAGGCATGGTTCTATAAGTCATACCATGACTCATTAGTCCCACTCTATGGCACGTACTTTGAGTCATGGTAGCTTGGAAAATGGAACATAAAGAAGGTTGGCTTTACGAGTTAGTACATGACTCTTGTAATGGGATCACGACTTATGAACCCTTTCTTGTAATCCTAGGATTTCAACCCCATTGGAATCATTTCAACCCCATTAGAATCATTCATTCTTGAATTAATATTAGGTCCAAGATCAAAAAATAAAGGAATTACTATAAATTGAACTTAACTAACTCATACTGAGGCTCAAAACATAGTTATAAAGTACATAAATATGAACATAGACATAAACGTATAATATACCAAGACATAACATAAGATTTTTAAAAGTCACAATAAGAATGATACGACTACTTTACAATCTTTCATTCGAAGGGTGAAAAGATGTGCGTAACTAGGTTTTATGTCTTCCTCAGCTTCCGGTGTAGCTTTTTTAACTACTTGATTCCTCCATAATACTTACACTATTGTAACCTCCTTTGTCCTTAACTTGCAAACCTGACAATTTAAAATCATAACCCGAATTACTTCATATGATAAGTTGTCCTTAACTCCAGTAGTCTCTATAAGAACACTATTTGAAGGATCACTAATACATTTTTTATAAGGATTGTTTCTTTGAACTGGAGTAATAGGGGATCTTTTCTTCTTTTTTAACACTATCATACCCCAACTAACCGGATCATGAGAGCATTTATTCTAATCTACCTAGGCAGGAGAACCCTTACCACTTATTTTAAAATATATGTGGAAGTTTCTCACGATCTAATTTATGAGTCATGATGGAACCTACTTAATCTCACCAGTAGGTAAGCTGAACCATAACCCAGAGCTAAATGCAATGGGTTAACTTGGTGATGATGCCCCAAAGAGGCCAAATAGGGAATACAACACAAGAAATAAGCATAATATTTGAAGTCGACAGAGATAGTCAACATAAATACAATCCCACAACCAAGTAGAGCCAGTACAAGAGCATATAGAAATAAAATATACAACCCAAGTATCTAGAATAGTTAATACATGTATCTCAGAACAAAAGACTAAATATAAAAAGATAGAAGGAAATGGACAACTCGAACTCCAAGAGCTCATCCTATCTTTGGATATCAACACCATATGAACATGAATCAACGACAATAACTAGTACTCATATCTCCACCAAAAAGGTACAGAAGTGTAGTATAAGTACCAAAACAATGGGTTCTCAATAGGTACTATTGGCTTACTAAGCTAAATCATGATATAAGTATGATAAAATGCAAGATAACATAACTAATTCAAGGTAAGAAAACGAACCTAAATCAACCCCAATATCGTTGTGCTTACATAGGTAAATAAACCAAAATAATACCATAACATAACATAAAGCATCAACACACACTAACATAACTACAAAATTGGCTCCCATGCGCCAACAGATACAAAAAAAAATAACCCATCCCAAGCCCCCATAAGTCTAGAGTACAAAACAAGATAGCATATCCCACTACCATTTTTTCAACTCTCATAATACAATTGGAATTCATTCAAGTCATGGCACACTATAATAATTGATTTTCCATATTCATCGCTTTCTAATTATCCAATACGTACCAACTAATCATTATTTTACCAGAATCTATTTATATCATATAACATTATAGCTATTTCCTCATTTTCAGACTTAGTCAATTTGCTATTTCTAATCTCACAACCCGATATCATCATATCATAATAATTATATCATCATAGCATAATATGCATATCTAGACTTGAATCAGTACATATAATCAATAGCCAAACTTGAATCGGTAATTATATTATCAATAGCCAGGCTTGAATCGGTAAATATATCATTAATAGCCAGACTTGAAAAGGTAAATATATCATTAATAGCCAAACTTGAACCGATAATTATATTATCAATAGCTACACCTAAACCGGTAATTATATCATCAATAGACAGAGTTAAATTGGTAATTATATTATCAATAGTTGGACTTGAACCGAAAAATGTAAATATATCAATTTAAATACTAGTATCAACAATGGAATAAATAATAGCATAATCAATAGGATTCAAACCTTACTTCAACCAACATAACTATCATGTGTCTGAATTTCCCAATATTACCTCAACAAGAATTTTCAAGAGTCTAACAAGTGGATAAAGGTCTACAAAAGCTAGCATGCGTCTTAGCCTAAAGTGGGTCAAGGGCACAATTCTAATCTCTGAAGTTACATTTTAGGCAAATTCTATCCAAACTTGGCTTAAGGTGTCTAATCAACTTTTAAATATTAAACAAGCCTTTATTGGCCCTACAATAGGAAAGCCACTTGAAAATATGAGCAACTAGGTCAACTATGCCAAACTTACAGATTTTGATTAGCCTAAATGGTCCAACTAACCCAAAGCATTACCATTCATCATGCAAACACCTAAATCGGTCCAAAATCTAACACAATATCATAAATATACTTTGAATTAACTCAATCAAATAAGAGATAAAACTTAGCCTACCTCAACACCAAAGAAAACTCAACAATAAGATAAATGAGTATTTTTTATTCCAAAAAGCTTTCAGAATATGTCAAGCTATCAAAATCACATTCTATACATCAATACGAGAATAATAATACCTATATTGCACCATTATACTTCGAGTACAAAAATCACCCAAAATCTCATATGGGTCTTATAGAAAATGACATTTTCAAATCTAACCCAATGTCCCCACGTGCTCAAGGAATCATTACCCTAAAATAGGTGTAATCCAAGATTAATTTGGGGCTAAAACCAAGCACCCAAGGTTTAGGGATTTTAGAACAAGAAATGGGAAATTTTACCATAAAAATGGTGAAATCCTACCACAAATTAAAGGGAAATCACGAAAATGGATGTTATCCAAGATCCAAGATCACCCACAAGCCCCAATTTTAACCCATCTCACCACTTAGGGTCTTAGCTCTTAAGAAAATAGGTGAAGAATGAGCAAAATAAGGCTAAAGTGGCCTATTTATACCTTTCCCAGGTATTCGAGTCCCACGGTTGTGGTATATTAAGGTTGTACACTGAATTACAATCGCAACAAGCCACCTCGATTATGTCACTTGAGGCATACCAAGGGTATAGCGATCTCAAACTTTGGCTCGCAATTGCGATGCACCAGATAAAAATAGTGGAATTGGAATTTTCCAATTCCCTAATAAGCCTTCGAGATTCATCTAGAATCTCGTATATGTAAACAAACTAACCACACCAAATTCAATGTTTTGGACTCAATGGCACATTCTAAATTTCTATCCAAGGTCATTTTGACAAAATATGGGTCTTACACCTAATGTCCATTTTCTTAATTTTCTGACCGATAGTTCAAAATGAGCCTGGGTGCCTCGAGACCCTAACCAAGAGTCCTCCTAGACTAAAATTGATATTCTAGAGCTACTGGAATACACAAAATTTATGTTTGAGCTTATTTCATTAAAGTTTTCACCCAGTGGCCATTTAGAACCAGCGAAGACTTCAAAATAGGGAATTAGCTCTAAAAACCAAATGAACTTCTTGGTTATCGTACTGTCAGTTCTAGCAAGTCATAAATGACATGGGGAAGTTATAGAAAAGCTCTAATAGCAAAATTAGAAAATAATCTAAAGGGCCACTGCAATGTTCAAAGCAATTCCATTATGAATTTCAAAATTTGATAAATGATACAATCTTTTACAATAAAACTACAAATAAAAATAGTTTCCTTGAGCACCTAATCCAGACAATATACAAGAGCGTCTAATATAGTAAAACACAAAGCAAAAGACACTACTCCCATAATAGTAATGAAAAGAGTCAAAGTTATTGTAGATCACTACCCACGTAATCTGAGAAATAACAAATGATCCTACAACCAAACTATACCCTATAAATGGTATATCAAAGGTAGTATTAGTACAAACAACAAGTACTTTTAGGTATTATTAAACCTACCATAGTTAGATTATGTAAATATCAAATAGAAACCATAGAAAGAAAGCTTGACAACTTATATAATAATTTAATTCATAACAGCTTGATTCACTATTCTATCTTTATCCCTTGTCTTAACTAAGAGTATTTCCCTTATTACTCGTGTTGATCAAATATCACCTTTACATCAAGTGTCATCCATCGTAATCTCACTTATTTTATCCCAATATTTATTGATCAAGATAAATGATTAATAATCATCACCTTATAACAGATACAAGTCTAACACCGACTATGATAAATACCCCATTTAACACTTAGACTTTTAAAATAACTCTACAACTTCAGTCATGTACAAGTCAAGTCAAGCCATGACCAAATCAACAACCCTGACTCTAACCATATCTAATTCAAAAAACCATGCCTCTAGCCATATCCAAGTCAATAAACCATGACTCTAATAATATTGAAGTTAACAAACCATGACTCTAACAACAAAAATCCCAAAATATATGACAAGTAATCATATCACACAAGAATACCAAATACATCAGGTGATATCATAAACTGGTTCACTCAAGGAACCCACAAAAACAACCATAATATAAATTAGTCTACTCATAGAACCAATATGAACAACAACAATAGCAATAATCATATACCTAGTCCACCAAGGAACTGTCACACTCATACATACCTTGTACATATATGCTAAGGGTCTTATATTTGCCCACTAGTCATGACCTATAAGAACAGGCTCTTTTTTATATACTATACGGATGTTGTACCTGAGCCAACTAATGAATCATATCAACCAATCCCATGAAGATGTCCAAATTCCAAAACATCCCACAGTAATAACTGATATCACAATAATCACAACCACAACAAAAATAAGTACTAATACTCATATAATCAACAAGCAATTAATAAAACCTCATTATATGTGATTAATACTTAGGATATCATTTAACAATTTTGTTACGTCAGTATTCATTACAACAATAGACAACTACCCAAATACTTGGTCAACTCGAGTTAATCAATATATGTAAACAACAATCATACTTTAACACACTAAATCACAAGTAGATATCAATCATTGGTTTCATAAATTATAGCATATTTGGAGACCGACTCTTGACTTAATAAAGTAAGCATTATCAATCCATATTCATTAAACTCAAGTAATCATTCTAGGAGCACGCGTTCAACCAAATAGAGTCTAAAATCTAGTAATTCACTTACTAATCCAATCCCACTTTAATATACTGAAAGCAGACATTCTGCTATTATCTAGAAAATCCTACATTCTAGCCATTACTAGGTTCAAGACCTACTCCAGTAGCCAATCAATAAATTTTATTCAACTTACAGTCTCATTTTAGTCATACACATTTATACCTTTTACTTTTTAACCTTTAGCCTAACTTGATCTTAGGCTCTTTAGTTATGTCACTACCTTCATATACCATAATCAATCCTCAACATTATCTTAAATAAGATTATCCCATATTCCAACCACACTTAATACCAAGTTCACCCACTTACGGTAATCAGGCTAAATAACTAGATTATGTGTTCCTACCATCTCATTGTTATCTTTATTCATATAATTCACATTATAATCCACCATAGAGTCATGCAAATACATAACATCCATCAAGGATTCATAGATTAACATATAAACATGTAATTAGGTATTTATTCCATTAAATTCATGCTTTATCCACTCATACTCTATGCCCATAGGTGTCATAAATAGATTTTACAAGTCATGATAGCGCCTATTTTATCCTACCAGTAGGTAAACCAAACCATAGCCTAGAACTGTAGGTAATAGAATAATTGGTGGAAAATAGCCTAAATGCCAGAACTATGCAAGTAATTAAATTACAAGCCATAAATCATAAGAATAATAGCATGAATGAAGAGAAATAAGTAAAAGAGTAACAATATCTCACAACATAGTAAGGTTAATAATAGAGGCTCTAGAAATAGAATGAGAGTAATATCAGTAGAAAAGATACAACAGTCTTAAAATAAAAAGACCATCCAAAAATAAGAAGGAGAAAGAGTCATCTTTGGCTCTAAAAGCTCATCCTATCTTCAAACTCTAATAGACATTTACACAGAATCAATAGCGGCCACTAGTACTTGGATCTGCACCAGAAAAGGGTACAAAAGTGTAGTATGAGTATCATAGCAATAGATACTCGATAGGAACCATCGGCCAACTGAGATAAATCATAATATAAGAATAATAAGATACGAGATATAAAACTAAGTCATGGGAAAAAGGCAAATCTAAAGTAATACCCCAAACACTAAGAGTAAATAACCAAGTAAATAATAGCAAGAGAAATGTAATTATCTATAGCATAATTGGGTCCTTAAGTGTAACATCCTATATTTTTGTTCCTAAAAATTTTTGGGTCTTTGAACTTATTACCTTGACTATGAATCTTCCTATGAGTTGTAGTGTGTCATTACAGGTTTTAAAGACCCAATCATAGTCAGACTATCATACTAGCCTGATGTTTCTATTGTGTCTATGATTGGGGGTCACGAGTTATAAGGATTCCATACGATTCATAAAGTGCCAATCATAGGGTGACTAGTGTGATTATGTAATTATTCAATCTTGAGTACGACTAGGACCCTACGAGTCGTAGGGTCACTTGATGAGTCATATAGTGGACTCATAGGGTTAATAGTTTGGGTTCCTTGGGACACTATCTTGACTATGAGTCAAGGTAATGAATATAGCCAGTCGTAGGGTCACCCGTAATGATAGGGCAGTAAAATTCTCAACTTTTAGTAAGGGCATCTTGGTAATTTCCCTCCATCCTCACTTAGACTCCACATTCATATAGCATAAAAGAGGGGTTATTTTCAATACTTTAACATATCAACCACTCTCTTTACTCTCAAATTCCTCTTTTCAAGTCAAGACTAGGGTTTCAAGGAAAGTGGCATCTAGGTTCTAAGGATGGCTTTTTTTTAAAATTTCTTGGTGATTAAGGCATATATATCTCTCTTTTCCTACACTGTTATTTTCTGAATGGCATGAAATTGGTTTATTATTCACATGGTTTCAATGTTGGGTTTTGAATGATGGGCTGAGGGTTTTGGATATAAATTGTTTAAATGTTTTTCCCATGATTACTATTTATTTATTATGAATTAAATTGTTGGTTTGTACAATAATTTGGGTACATGGGAATGGTGAATGAATTTAGGGGTACAAGGATTCCTTAAACTTGTAAATAATGTAATTAGGGGCATAAGGATACCCTGAATAATTGGATTTTGGTATTGAAATTGGTAAGAACCCCAACCCACTTACATAACTGGTTTTGGAATGTGATTTTTCAATTGGATTAACTTATTCTTTAAAACTAATAGAGGGCATAAATGGAAAATGATTAAGGATTTATCAAAAACATTGTGGGGAACAAGGATTTCCCCAAGTAGATAATAATAATCTTGAAAACCTATGGCGTACAAGCATTCCCCTAAGTGAATGATTTTTTTGAAAACCTTGTGCGGTAAAAAGATTACCCCAAGTGAATGATTTTCTTGAAAACCTTTTGGGGTACAAGGAATCCCCCAAGAGATTTAATGGAGTCTGTGGGGTACTAGGATTCCCCAAAGTGATGTCTTAATGATATATTCTTGCAAGCTATAGTCAGTATAATGATACTACTTAATGATGCCTTAATGATTGAATCCTTGAATTAATAGATGTGTTATGTATTAAATGTTTTAAATAGGCTTAAAGGAGGTTTTGTTGCTAGTCGTGAAGGTGGAAATCGTGAGGAGCCGACACTGGAAACTCACATTCATTGACGTGTGGTTGGTCTTGATGATCATGTGCTTATGTCATAATATATATATATATATATATATATATACACTTATATCATAGATGGCGTAGGGTACAAGAAATCCTCAGCCTTTTATGATATATCGGGTACATGTGGCTAACATACACTGGGGTCCGACTAGGGAAAGATAACTAGACCCATATAGCCCATGGGTAGCTTTATGACTGTCAAGCTACACAATCTAGATTAATGTTTTAATTCATGGTAAGCCTTGCTCCCTATTCTGTTATGTGATATATACATATATATATATATTATATATATATATATGCATTGAATTATGTGCATTGTATTTTACTGATTTTGAACAATTGAGCATGACATTATTTTATTTTCTTATCCCTCATTTAAAAGCTAGCGCTCACCAGCTAATCATCTCCAGACATTGTATTCCCACGTGATGCATGTACTAGAAATACTTTTACTTTTGTTGCGTAGTGATAGGTGATCATTGGATAGCTCATGAGTCATCTTGAAGTGGTGAGCTTCCATATTTCAGAAGACCTCATTGCATGATTTGGTTTCCTTATGTAATATATTTTTCTTTGGTCTAGTTTTTGCTATCATTGGGGCATGTCCTGACTTAGATTGATTATCGGTTAGGTTCAGTTTTGAGGCTTTATGGATTACTATGGATTGGGCATTGTCGTTGATATTCTTAGACTCCTTTAAACTTATATTTAATATATCTTATAATATATTCGGAATTCATCCGCTACTAGTTGTATTTTATTTTTTATGGCCATGCAAAGTGAGTGGGGTCCATTCCTCGATTGACTTAAGATGCCCATCACGGCCGGGCCCTTGTTCAGGTCATGAAAAAAATGGTATCAAATCCTAGGTTTATGGTCAATTGGGTGTCCATAAATTTATGTCAAGCAGTGATACGAACCAAAACTGATCAATGTAGTATGGGCATCTCAAGCCTAACTTGGACCGGAGATCACCTCGTTAACCCAACCTAATCATCACATCAAATCATAAAGGTCAAATAAACTTCGACCATATATCAAAGTATCAGAATATAATACTAATAGTCATAACTTAAACTATATCTACAGATTTCATTTATGTCAACATTCTAACCAACATACCCAAGTCCATAGTCATTCATAATGCCTTTAAAAAAATCCAAAGTCTAAATAAGTATATGTTAGGACATGCCCCCGACAATAGCCAAAATTAAATGAGACAAGTATATAATCATAAGCTAATTATTATGAAATATATGACTCCCGAAGTATGGAAGTTCACCACTTCAATGTCAATTACCCGATCTTCTCGAATAATTATCACTATGTAGTAAGAGAAAAAGATGCACTGGCCCCGATATCGCACGGGGACATAGCGTCCAATGATGGTTAGCGGTTGGAGCGCTAGCATTTAACTCTAGTATAAGGATGAAATATCATCATCATTCAATAACTAGTCAAGATATCACATTCTACCACATTTCATACACCTATCCATACATATCAGTAATCACATGCCAAACAAGGGAACAAGCCTTATCAACACTCTTGAATCATTCATTCATTAGACATAAAGAGAAGGAATCTAACCTTCCATATTTATAGATTCAAACAATTCTTATTATACAGAGGACTTTAACCATATTCATATTCCATTAGACAAGGGACTCTAACCACATACATACTCATTAAGCTAGGGACTCTAGGCTCAAGGCGTATTAGATAAGGGACTTTAATCTGAGTCGGTATCTTAGATTAGGCAAGGGACTTTAACCACAAGCAGTTTCATTTAAATAAGAGACTTCAACCATAAGTCGCTTTAGTAGGCAAGGGGCTTATCACAAGTTGTTATGACTATCATAGTCGACATTGGGACTTTAAACCTTCATCCATACACCAACATTCATTCAATCCTTAATTAAGGAATTGAAGCCATTTAACTAATTTCAGCACTATACATAATGCGAGGCCTTCATGGGAGCATTTGTTAGACAAATATTTCTATAGGACAATGCCTTAATTCAATTGATCATACAATTTAATTTATGGGCACCCAAACCCTTACAAACCATTCATTCCTCATTAGCAATCTTATACCACACTTTAGCTCAAGCACAATTCAAGTTCAATTTCATGTTTAGTGACTTTAACCCACTATTATCCATCAAACTAACAATGTCCTCAATTACACAATACATGGCTCACAATACCTTTACAATATCATTTACAAACTCTCCATACTCATTGAGCCATTACCCTAGTTTAAAATATCATTAACATATGACTCAACAATTCACTTAGATATTTTCACAAACACCTTGTATACTTGCCTTTATCAAGGCCAAATTTCAATGTAAAAATAATAACTATTAGGGTCACTCAATACCCACATGTTAAACCACCAACAACAAGAACCTACATGTGCAAATCATCACCAAAGTTATGTATAAACACAAGTCTTAGCAAGAACACACAGTAGTCAACACTAGGATTCAAATTCCTTTCCATTTGATTTCAAAACATTAATTTATAAATCATAATCCATGTCTAAAACATATGTTATTTGAGTTAAAAATAAGGGATAGAGTCACATGCCTTAGACCACTTGCTTTACCGAAAGAGCTTGACTTTACTTTGCCTCTAGAAAAACACCCTTGGAACCCTAACCTCTAATTATTCAAAAATATGATTGAGAGAGTATTTAGGATGTTCAATCCATTCAAACTGTGTTTTAACAAGCCACACTTACTTATATAGTAAGGGGACTTAGGGTTTTGAGGGTAGTAAATAACAATAGGGTCCTCAAATAAAAGCTGGAAAATGACCCCGAGTTAGGGTATGACTCACTTAAGTCAACTATAGCCTAGGGTATAAGTGGTAGCCTAACTCGTATCCTCGGCATAACCTTGGACTCATACATTAGTTAGGGTACGACTACACCACCTAGACTCTTATCCAAAAGGTACAAATTGTACACTAAATCATACCCCTAGATTGTACCAAAAGTAGTTTACTTTTGGTCAAGTTTAACACTCTATACGATGATGTTGTGTATGAATCTTACACTAGGATACAACCATGAAAGGCCAAGTCATATTGTGGATAGCACGCTACCTTCCTAGGCTATTCAATGCACGAGAGAGAAGGGTAGAGTGGGCATAACACATATACTAGTATAACGAGTGACATGCCTAAGTTGTATCATGGTCAGAATGCTCACATTAAGAGATTTTCCTAAGGGTCCAAACCTTAGGTGTTTTAAGAAGGGTTTCTTTAATGGATGTGTAGTGAACCATACTTATAAGGAACAGTCTACAAGGAATTTAGGAATATTTTCTTTTCTTGTGTTTTATTATCAGGCTATAGAATTTAAGGTCCTTAAAACTCTCTAATTTTTGGTTAATTGCATTTCACATTATGCCTCCCCAAATATCTGATACTCATGGAGACTCTTCCATCTTTCTTAAGGAATATATGGATGGAACTTGTCCTACTTATAGCATACGGAGCAATTTTAGGGTCTCCACTTTTGAATGCCCTTGTGGAGTTCCACCTGCCCCTACTGATTCTTCTCCAGCTGGTGACACTTATGCTAAGTTACCTCAAGGAGATATTTTTAATGTTGAGTTCTGCCATTTTATTCATCTATTAACCTAGATAGTATCCCCTTTATCAAGCCAGTCCAGTCTTACTAGTGGAAAAATTAATCAAGAGAATGTGAGAGATAGGCATAGCAGGAAGTTTGGATAGTCAGAGCAGGTTGGGGGTTAGCAAAATAATGGTATATATAGGAAATAATGGACTAAGAAAGGAATTAGGGGACTAGGTCTTCTGGTGATCATCGTTATTGGGCCAATAGTGGGTTTGGGCACAAGGTTCCCAGTCCTATACCAGTGGAGCTTAGTCAGTCTCTTCTTATCCTCTTTGTAGGTTTTATGATCAGTTGTATCATGGTTTCTATAGTAAGGGGAGGAATTAGTGCTTTAAGTATGGTCAGCTTAGTCACATGTAGTGAAAGTGTACTTTGAGGATTGCTACTGGGGATAATAAGGTCCTTATTACTATGTCGATATCTTCTACACCATAGGGTGATACTTCTGGTACCAACACTTGCTAAATCATTTTTATACTCTTGACACTCATCAAGAATATGAGGCATCTCTAGATATTGTCACTGGTATATTATAACTCTTTTCTTATGATTTGTATTGTGTTCTTGATCCGTGGTCTACTCTTTTTTATGTGACCCCATATGTGATTTTTTATTTTTTTTGGTCCTAAGAGTATTTTGAATACTTTTTATCTGTCCACCCAGTAGGTGATTATGTAGTTGCTATAGGAATGTATAAGGGTTGTGTGTATCTATCTGTGGCAGGGAGTCCTTGGTAGACTTGATAGAATTGGATATAGTCTATTTTGACATTAACCTGGGGATTGATTAGCTCCATTTGTTTTATGCCTCTCTAGATTGTCAAACCTAAAGAGTTAATTAATGATTCCCGAATAAGCTGGTGATTGAGTGGGAAGGTAGTACAATAGTTCCTAAGGGAAGGTTCATTTTATGTCTTAGAACCTGGAGGTTGATCTCCAAGGGTTGTTTATACCTTTTAGTGCATGTTAAAGATTCTAGTTCAGAAGGTCCTTCATTGCAATTTGTCCCTGTAGTTTGTGAGATTCCTAAAGTATTCCTTAATGATCTTCCTATTGTTCCTCTCAATAGGGTAAGTAATTTTAGGATTAATCTTATTTTGTATACTCATCCTATATCTATCCCTCTTTATAGAATAGCTCCGGCTGAGTTGAAAGAACTTAATGAGAAGTTGAAATATCTTATTTATAAGGGTTTTATCCACCCTAGTATTAGAGTGATGAATTAGGGTTATGTCATTTGGTATTTAAAAGTATTATGTTTATAAGAATATGTTGGACCCCGGGTAGTATCTCATTAGATGAGGTTTTATGTATGCATGTTCCTAGTGTACCTAGTATATATGCATAGTGATACCCCTATGAGCGGAGTGTTGTTCTCATAGGTTTAGTGAGAGTGTATGTTCGCAAGTATAGGATGGTGAAATTAAGTTGATCATAGATTTTTCTCCTGGTGGCGATCTACAGGGAGGATTCATGGTAAATCACTCGTATTCTAGCGATTTCCTCTTATTTCAGCTAACAAGGCATTCTACCAATATGCTTATTCTATAGTACCTATGCCTAAGGTCCACTTTCTCTAAGCGATAAATGTCTGGGCTCCAACTCCTAAACTTGAAGCAATAATGGTTCTTCAGAATCCAAGCTTCCAATTGTTCAAGCTCTATGTTATGACTCTCATGATCCACAAACTCATGTCTTATATTATGCTTAGTTTAGAAAAGTAATAGTTTCAAGTGGAAACCCTTTCCTTCTTTCTTGAAAATATAAAAATCTCGACTTTATGTTATATCACCCATAATATATGCGTTCACATTTATCACCATGCTCGGTCCGCAGGACTCATGCTATGTTATGTTTATGCTGGAGCGACCCTCTATTTATGATCTTTATGGTTGGCATGAAATATGCTTATGATGTAGTATCTCTTTTAACGAGCCTTACCTTGAGTAATACGATTGATAGGGGCCATAATTAAGAAATAACCCTCCCATCCTTGATGCTTGTAAGCTAGTTCCATAGTGACCCTCCTTTTGGTAGTATGGTAATGGCTATGGAAGTGTATTGGTTCTATAGATAGGGGAGTGAATGTTCTCAAATGTGAGAATTTTGGGTGTGACTACTTAGGTTAACGCCATAGATGAAGATAGAAGAATAAGATGAACTTTCATTATTTGAGATAGTTAAGAAGGGGAGATATGGTGAAAACCTTGTGATAGTAAGAAAAGTTGGGGTAGTACAATTGGAGGAGTGTGAAGTATAGGGTCCTATAGCCTATACTAGCATTTTCTATTCTGAGTAAGGTTTTATCATAGAATGAATATATGGCTATACTCTGGCCCTCATAGTTATGTGTTTTGCAGGAGAATTAGGATATTTAAATGGTGAAATATTATGTTTATAACTAAAAGCACAGTGGCAAAGCATGGTTATATGTATGGGTTACTAGAAGATTTATTTAGAGTGCAGAAACTTTGTCGGATGCGGGAAAGTACATATGGTCCAGTTATTCATTCTATTTTCTTGAATTAAGAACAATTGTTCTTAAAGTATGTGTATTCCTTAAAATCTTTGTTTTTTGTCATTGTTAAAGGTAGGCGTGGTTGTGTTCTATGTTTAATTGTGCTAATAAATGTCTTGGATCATCATTCAACGATGAGTGATCCTAATTGAGAGAATGTAACACCCCAAATTTCAGCCCTGAAAATTTCAGGGTCTTTGAACTCTTGCCTTGACTACGAGTCGTAGGGTTTCACTACGGGTCTTAAAGACCCAATCGTAGTTAGACCAGCGTTCTATCCTGATATTTCTGTTGTGTCTATAACTGGGGTCATGAGTTGTAAGGATTCCATATGAGTCATAAGGTACCAATCGTAGTGGGACCAGTGTGATTACCCAATTATTCTATCTTAAGTACAACAAAGACCCTACGAGTCATAGGTTCACTTGACGATTCGTATTGTGGACTCGTAGGTCAAAAGTTTAGGTACCTTGGGACACTGCCTTGACTATGAGTTAAGGTAAGGATGCGTGGCCAGTTTTAGGGTAACCCGTAACTACTAGGCAGTAAAATTCTCAACTTTTAGTAAGGGCATCTTGGTAATTTCCCTCCTTCCTCACTAAGACACCACATCCATAAAACACCAAATAGGGGTTATTTTCAACACTTTAACATATCAAAAACTCTCTTTACTCTCTCAAATTCCCTTTTTTAATACAAGACTAGGGTTTCAAGGGAAGTGGTAACATAGGGTTTTAAAGGTGTCTTCTTCTTCAAGTTTCTTGGTCATTAAGGCATGTATATCTCTCACTACACTTGTATTTTCTCAATGATCTAAAATTTGCTTATTATTCACATGGTTTCAATGTTGGGTTTTGAATGATGGGATGAGGGTTTTGGATATAAATTATTTGAATGTTTTTCCCATGATTACTATATATTTATTATCCATTGAATTGTTGGTTTGCACACTAATTGGGGCACATGAGAATGGTGAATGAATTTAGGGGGACAAGGATTCCCCAAACTTGTGAACAATGTAATTAGTGTTACAAGGATTCCCCAAATACTTGGATTTTGGTTTTGAAATTGGTAAGAACCCCAACCCATTTGCATAATTGCTTTTGGAATGTGATCTATCAATTTGCTTGACTTATTCTTTAAAACTAATGCATGGCATAAATGGCAAAATTGTTAGGGATGGCGTTGAAAACCTAGTGGGGTATAAGGATTCCCCCAAGTGGATAATAATAATCTTTAAAACCTTATGGGGGATTCCCCCAAGTGAATGATTTTCTTGAACACCTTGTAGGGTATAAGGATTTCCCCAAGTGAGTGATTTTCTTGAAAACCTTGTGGGGTACAAGGAATCCCCCAAGTGATTTAATAGAGTTCGCGGGGTACAAGGATTTCCCAAAGTAATGGCTTATTTATAGATTCTTACAAGCTAGAGTTCGTATGACGATGCCACTTAATGATGTCTTAATGATTGAATCCTAAAATTAATAGATGGGTTGTATGTTAAATGTTTTAATTAGGCTTAAAGAAGGTTGTGTAGCTAGCCGTAAAGGTGGAGGTCTCTACAAGCCGACATTGGAAACTTATGTTTGCTAACGTGAGGGTTGGTCTTGATGATCGTATGCTTATGTCACACTATATAGACCTGTATCATGGATGGAATAGGGCACAAGGAATCCCTGGCCTTCTATGATACCTTTGGTACGTGCAGCTAATATACACTGGGGCCCAACCAAATGGAGACAACTAGACTTATATTAGCCTATGGGTAGCTTTATGACGATAAAGCTACACAATGTAGATTAATGTTTTACTCCATGATAATCCTTGTTCCCTATCCCAACATATGATATATATATATATATATACATATGTATATGCATTGGATTATGTGCATTGGGTTTGACTAATTTTGAACTATTAAGCATGGTATTATTTTATTTCCTTATTCTCGAGTTCCATGCTAGCACTCAACCTACTAACCATCTTCAAATGGTGTATCCACAAATGTTGTATCCCCACTAGATGCAGGCACCAAAAGCACCTCCACTTTTCCTATGCAGCGATTGGTGATCGTTGGATAGATTGTTTGTCACCTTGAAGTAGTGAGCTTCTTTAATTCAAAAGACCTCATTTCATGATATGGTTTCCTTATATACTTTTCTTTTGGTCTAGTTTTGGATATTGTAGGGGGCATATCACGTATTAGATTGATTATTGGTTCAGTCTAGTTTTGAGGCTTTGTGTATTACTGTGGATTGGGAATTGTTATTGACATTCTTAGACTCCATTGAGATTATATTTATTCTATCTTGTTATTTGTTCAGAATTCATCCACTACTAGCTATATTTTGTTCTGTTTGGCTAGGCAAAGGGGGTGGTCTCCGGTTCTCGGTGGACTTGAGATACCCGTCTGCCTAGGCCCTGGTTCAGGTCGTGACAATAGTCTAAAAGATACAAATAAAATTAAATAATCTAACGTGTGCTCCCACAAGACTTGTGGATGCAATCGAGAAGAAGTAATGACTGTACACTCATAAAACATTCAAATCTCAAAATCATAACCGTGAATTTATACATACCACAAATACCGGACTCAAACCAATTCCATACCCATCACAAGTGGCCTCTTAATGCCAGACTTGAATGGGAAATAGTATCTCACATGTCAAACTTGAACCAGAAATAATATCATAAATACTGAATTGAACTGGAATAATATCTCACATGTCGGACTTGAAACAAAAATAATATCATGAATATCGAACTCAAATCGGGAATAATATCATCATAATTGTTGAACTTGAACCGATCTTAATAATGTAATTGGTGAACTTGAACCGGTATTATAACTCGAAGGCATAAGCCTTGTCAAAGTCAAACTATATCTAATTCCCCCTCGGGCTTAAGAATGATAATAGGATAAAGTGGGAAGGACTATTGGGTCCATTATAAGCTGATATAGATCTTGACCTAAAGTGGGTTAGAGGGGCCTACCTATAACCCCAAAATGTCCATTCTAAGGCAGTTACTACCCCAACTAAATTAAGGCCCTAAATTTCGACTATAAGGTAGTAACTAGTCTCAATAAGTCCAAAGATCAAAATTTAACATAGGGAACGGTTAGTTAGGCTAATCCACCCATGTATGGTTCACTAACTGGCTAAATAATTTAGTCTCCACAAAATATCTAAACAAGTCGTCATTCCCAACCTATAACTAGCATAAAATCATGCCTATACCATAATAAAGCTCAATCTAATAAGAGATTAAGCCTACCTTACTTGGGCACCAAAGAATGCTGAGTAAAATCCTCTAACTTAGAGATTTACCCTTCCGAGAAGCCTCTGCATATGGCCACACTATCAAAATATGGATCTACACATTAATATGAGAGTTATTATACCCATATTGCATTTATATACTATGGTTCAAAAATAAAGACAAAATCTCATGTTGGCCTTACGTACGGAATCACACTTTCAAAATTGTCAACAAGTCCCTCTATGCTCAAGGATTATTTATAAAAGTGCGCAAGTGCACACACAAATGCACGTGGTCTCCCAAGTAGTAAAGTGGCCTTCAATAAAGCCGAATATCGATCCCACAGGGACTTGGTTTCGCCAACTATCTAATTCTAGTTTAACGATTGAGAAAAAAGTAAACAATATAGTTTTAGAATTGTAAACTGAAAATTAAAGTATAGAATGCATAAAGAAAATTAAATTGAATGTTTTCAAAAGTGTAAGACAATTCTTGGGCTTCTAAAGGACTGATTCGAGACTAAGAGTAATTAGAGCATAATCAATTAGGAATGAATCTTGGGGATATGCTTTACTAGAGGAAACTAGTGTGTGGGTACATGAAAATCAACTTAGAATCTTAGCTAAAGCATGCCTAGGTAGGCTTGGTTAGGGATTTTGATACTTGTCTTTAAACAAAGCACCAAACTATCACCCAAATATCCTTTCAAATACCTCATTGATGATGTTAACTTTTAGAGAACTTTGCATAAAACTTACAATCATGAAGAGTCTGCAATGTCTGTCATAAGTGATTGGCATGGTCCTCTTCTGATCTAGAATAAACTAAAATATCATCTTGAAATTCTTTCATCTTTAAATTTCCAACTATAACCTCACATGGACTTGGCTCATCATTATTAGACCTCTTTCTCTTTGCATTTTTTTCCTTATCATTTTCTATTTTACCAGGATCATCATCATGCTCCATGCCATTGTCAAGACTTCTTCTATTTTGAGCGAAAATAGCATTTGTTACTATCCCGCTTGGCATTTCTTCATTTTGTCACTCCATGAGGTGAACTTATATTTGATTTAATTTTGTCTCTACTTGTTGGATAGAGATCAAATGATCCACAACCATTTGATGTAGCTTGGTGAAATCATTCCTCCTTTCCTTTACTATTTTGTCGGTCCCCTCAAAACTAATCAATATTCAAGCCAAAATATCTTCATTAATGCACCCCTATTTCTGCATTGCGGCATGCCTTGCTATTCATTGTTCTAACCTTGATTGCCACCTGTACCTTGAGTGGCAACGTCAAAACCCTTTGAATACTTAGCCAACAAACTCATCTTGTCATCAAGTATCTCTTCTTCCATATTTTCACATGCCTTAGCATCCGTTGCATCTATATTATTGACTCTTTCAATTGAGGCTCCCAATGATGACGCTCAACTTACATGTCAATTTAAGTACAAGGCGGTCATTGTCAATATAATTACCTGTAATACCCCAAAAAAATTTTCATTGAAATTTTGTGCGTAAACGTGTTGGGTTCTATGTTCTAGAATGAATTATAAATTTTCCATGTGGAATGTCTTAGATTATGACCCACCATTACATAGAGTATCGAATAAGCTTTCCAACAATATGTGGTTTATCCAAAAAATGACACCCGATCGATGAGTTATGAACATTCCAATCGAACTGTGAATAGTAGTAACCGTAAAACGTGCAGGAAAAAGTACTGAGGCTTGGTGTATTTTTGCTCCAACTTTAAATAATCATAAGTCCTTGTACATAATAATCTGGGTTATATACTATATATCAACGAAAAGCTCTATGAGTCCTCTTTCCAATGAAATTGGTTTCATCCAATTTGTCTATCGAAGCAAAAAGTTATGGTCGATCTATTTCAGCCAATCAAAAGTAAATTTTTGGGTCAACTTCAAATGATCATAACTCCTCGTACACAATAATCTGGGTGAGATACTATATATAAATGGAAAGATATGAAAGTCCTCTTTCTAATGAAATTGGTTTCATCCAATTTGGATATCGGAGTAAAATGTTATGGTTGATCTACTTCAGACTATCAAAATAGTCCACGAAAGGACAGATTTGAGAATTTTTTAATTTTTAGGGGCGTTTTGGTCATTTCCCCTCACCCAAAATCCGTCCAAACCCTATATTAAAGCCTATTAGAAGCATTATATGTTATATTTCATCAAATTCCCTCAAAAAGAAAACCCTAAGCTCCTACATCTAACTTCAAGAACCTCCAAAGTTCACCATTAATTCTACAAATTTATTCAAGATTCCAAGTTCCTAGTTCAAGAACTTCAAGAACCTCCAAAGTTCCCCATTAATTCTGCAAATTTATTCAAGATTCCAAGTTCCTAGTTCAAGAACTCCAAGAACCATCATTCAAAGGCACGATTAACATCTTAAAAATGAGTATCGATCGAAAGTTCATCATTCAAGGTATGTGGGGTTTTTCAACAAGAACTCTTTTTCGTTCTTGTGCCCAAAAGTAATTTTCTTTACAAAGGCATGATTTTTATTTAATTTTTATGAATTTGAAGCATGAACCCATATCTTATAATGATTTTTATTTAATTTTTATGATTTTGAAAGATGAATTTACATGTGTGGAGATATAAAGCATAAATCTTGAATGATATTTATCATGATTTTGATATTTGGGTCGTGAATCTCCATTGAAAATTGTATTTTTTTGAGAAAGTGTGTGTTATAAGCACGTTGATGTTGAATATTTGAGATATTTTGAATGATTTGACCTTTGAGTCTTAATGGAGTTGTTTTGAACTTGAGTGTGAAAGAAATCCACAACGTGGTTGATTTTGATAGATGGGAAGCATAATGGCTCCTGATGTATATTTATATATTACTAAAATTGTTTTGTTATGGATTGTCTTTAAAATGACCTGAGCTAAGTCCGGGAGAAATCTTTAGCACCGAGTGGGAGGTATAAAGCAAACTTACTTCCCTAGAACTACGTACTACCATGGGAGTGAGCCTGCGGCTGATTTATATAGTGATCACTAGTTTGTGTGGATTTGATATTGATAGTCCTACTCCGATGGCAAGGATAGGACGGCTCTCCCTAACGTGGGTTGGACGTTGGACTCCATGTGGCTCACATGGTTTATGTCAGTTATAGTATCTCCCAGTGTGTGTGTGTTTCCTTGTGTCTATGGTGAATGGTGAAGTGATTTGAAAGTGGAATTGTGAAAGTTATTCTTTCGAAAGATTTAAATGATATTTACATTATGGGATTGATATTCTTGTTGAACTGAAAGTGATTGACAAATTATATGATGACTCACATGTGTTATTGTAGTTATTTCATCCTTTCATGATTATGATGATTTTCTTCGGTCTATGTGAGTCTTTCATACATCCTGCATATTTCTTATAAATATTTATGATGATGATATTTATACAACTCCATACACGCCCATATACTCGGTTCCTTTCCATGTTACTGACCTACATCTTCAAATGTGGGCTACATTTTCTCGAAATGTAGGTTCAGGTGCTCACTTCCAGGTTCAACAGTGATTCTTCGGGCACGCTATTCTACATCCTCTATTGTGGTGAGTCCTCGTGTTCCGAGGACGTGATGTCTGATGTTGGTTTCATAGAATTGTTTACATTTGATAACTGAGTATGAGTCAGTTGGGGCATGTCTCAATGACTCGCTGGTTTTATTGATTTTCTTAGAGGCTTGTCAGACTAGTATAGATGTTGGGAGTTGACTAATAAGTCATATTTTCTTATCTTTCTGAAATTCTTTTATTCTTGGATGATGATTACTCTGTTGATATTTGAGGGTTATTTATGAAAACCCCGTTAATTTGTGTTGAACTGAATGAAAATGGCTCAAAGGGTTAGCTTGGGGCTACTGGTAGCCTCGAGCACCGTGTGACGCTCTGGAGCCCATTTTTCAGGGCGTTACATTACCCAACTTTGAGTCGGGGTAGAATCCACGAGGAACAATGTTAGTGACGATTAAATAAGTTTAAAATTAAAGTTACTTGCTAAATTCAAATATATTATACAAATATTTTTAGAGGATTTTGAATGTTTTCAAAAGTGTAAGACAATTCTTGGGCTTCTAAAGGACTGATTCGAGACTAAGAGTAATTAGAGCATAATCAATTAGGAATGAATCTTGGGGATATGCTTTACTAGAGGAAACTAGTGTGTGGGTACATGAAAATCAACTTAGAATCTTAGCTAAAGCATGCCTAGGTAGGCTTGGTTAGGGATTTTGATACTTGTCTTTAAACAAAGCACCAAACTATCACCCAAATATCCTTTCAAATACCTCATTGATGATGTTAACTTTTAGAGAACTTTGCATAAAACTTACAATCATGAAGAGTCTGCAATGTCTGTCATAAGTGATTGGCATGGTCCTCTTCTGATCTAGAATAAACTAAAATATCATCTATAAAAACTATCACAAATACATCCAGGAATGGCTTAAACACCCTACTCATCAAATCCATAAAAGTTGCGGGTGCATTTGTTAGCCCAAATGACATAACTAGAAAATCATAATGACCATACCGTGTTCAGAAAGCTGTCTTGGGTATATCCTTCTCTTTGACTCTCACTTGGTGGTAACCTGAGCTCAAATCAATCTTAGAAAAGCACTTGGCGCCCTGTAACTGATCAAATAAATCATCAATTCTTGGGAGAGGATATTTATTCTTAATAGTCACCTTATTCAATTTTCGATAATCAATACACATCCTCAGCGAGCCATCCTTTTTGCGCACAAATAACACTGGTGCTCCCCAGGGGGACATACTAGGCCTTATGAATCCCTTCTCTAGCAAATCTTTCAATTCTCGTAATTCTGCTGGGGCCATTCTATATGGAGGAATGGAGATTGGTTGGGTGCCTGGTTTTACATTAATACCAAACCCTACTTCTCGTTCATGAGGCAAACCTGGAAGATCTTCAGAAAATACATCAGAAAATTCATTTACCACCGAAACAACATAAAGAGTTGGTGGCTCCGCTTCTGTATCCCTTACTCTAACTAAATGATATATGTATCCCTTGGAAATCATTCTTCTTGCCTTAAAATAAGAAATAAATCTACCTCTTGGCGCGCCAATTCACCTTTCTATTCAAGGACTGATTTATTTGGAAAATGGAAATATACCTTTTTCGTGCAGCATTCAATTGTGGCATAACAAGACGCCAACCAGTCCATACCCATTATAACATCAAAATCTACCATTTCTAACTCCACAAGATCATCCATCGTATCACGACCACAAATAGTTACTATGCAGTTTTGGTAAACCCTTCTAGCTACAATAGATTTCCCAACCGGTGTGGATACTTCAAATGGCTTAACTAACAGTTCGGGTATTCTTTCAAACTTTCCAGCAACCAATGGAGTAACATAAGATAATGTAGAACCGGGATCAATTAAGGTATATATATCGAATGAAAAGATAGAAAACATACCCGTAACCACATCTGGGGAAGCCTCTAAATTCTATCAATCCGCTAGAGCATACGTACGATTTTGAGCCCCACCTAGAACTTGTGGCTCCTCTATCACCTCTAACACGACCCATTGGTTGTGACCCCTTCCTGAATAAGGCATCGATGATGATGATGTTAGAAATGAACCCGTAGGTCGTGCCATACCCCCTATGCCCCTTCATGGGCATTCTCTCATCATATGCCTCAATATACCGCACCAAAAGCAAACATTGGTCCCCAACCAACATGCTCCCAAATGATACCTTCCACATTTATTGCATGGCTCTCGAGGAGGTCTCAATTGGCTCATATTCCCTTGCCCTTGGTACCCTACTATCCGCGAACTCTGACTCTAACTTCTACGCACAAATTGATTTCCTATGGACCCTTGGAACTGTGGTGGGGCACTAGCTGCAGAATAAGAAGATAATGGCCTAGGTGGTCTAGCAGAAAACTGTGGTCTGAACCCTCCTTGGGATGCCATGAACTGCCCTGTAAATCTGGCCCTCTTGGAATATCCTCTTTCTAATTCCTGTGTTCTTCTCCTCTACCTCTGATCTTTCATTTTTTGTGTAAAAGCTTGGATCCTTACTATGTCCATATCTTTGTTCAAAGCGTCAATAGTACAATCTCTAACCAGATATGGATCCAGCCTATCCATATATTGAAGAACTCTGTCATCCATAGTAGCTACAACATTAGGAGCATATCTTGATAAGGAATTAAATCGGAGACTGTACTCCCTCACGCTCATATTCCCTTGACAAAGATTTAAAAACTGATCTGCATGGGCCTAACGAATCTCAAATGGAAGATAATGATCAAGAAATGCCTCTTTGAACTATTTCCAAGTAGCTGGGGGTGCATCAATACCCCTAGATCATTTCCAGTCCTCGTACCAATATGTAGCCTCCCTTTTAAATCTATACACCGCTAACTCCACTGTCTCTCTACCCGTTATATGCATAATATCTAAGGCCCTTTGAATTTGATCAATAAAGTCCTGTTGGTCCTTGTTAAGATCTGATCTAGTAAAAGTGGGAGGATCCATCTTAAGAAAATTTTGTGTTCGAAGGCTATCCGCCTTATCGGTACCACTAGGATCCGTGGTAGGAATGGTTTTCCCTTGATCTTGCCCAGCAACTATACGAGTCAAAAGTTGCACTATATTTCTAAGATCTTGATCAGCAGCATTAATAGATGGCTTTGGGTATATAGTTCTCCTCCCTCTTATTTCTTTCGGAGTGGAAGAAGTTTCTGATGCATTCTCAGCTAGAGCCTCACTTTGATTAGTTGGTATAGTGGGTGACTTACTAGTCCCCTCTCTGGCAGCCACATCTACTTGCTTACCGGTATTTTTGCTTCTGGTAACCGGCATCATTACTATAATAAGAGAAACAAACAGATTTAGTGGTTAACAATGACTTCATATACAATATAGGATCTATCACACGATCTAAGACATGAAGAAAAGAAACAATTCCTAAATGTCAATAGTCTCGTGTTTATAGATGCGGTGCATGACACACCGATAAACAAGACTCTACATAGACACGGCTTTGTAGACTCACTAGGATGAACTTCTCTGATATCACTTTTGTCACGCCTCAAATCCTATTGGGGCGGACTGGCACACGTAACTGAGGAGGCCCGGGAGAACCAGCTCATAACCGTATACTTCCCATGCATACCTCTATGACAACCCGAAATTCAGACAGTATCATGTTACATATAAAAGAAAATAATCACCTATATAAGCTCGAGCACACATATATATGTATATACAATACTTGGCCGTTAGAGCCATCACGTCTATTAACAAATCACCACCTTGATTGTACATTACACCTACAAAGCCTCTAGACAATACACATAGTTTAACTAAGGTCGGGACATACCCCGCTATATAACTAACTTCTATACTTTACCAAAACTGACTGGATATGACATGGAAATCCTCGAAGCAAACTGGAGCTCACCAAAAGCAGCTGGATATCTTGGCTCCTACTTGTGCAGTGTATAAGCTGAGGTACCTATGCCTGCAGCATGAAATACAGGTCCCCCGTGGGGGACGTCAGTACAAAATATGTACTGAGTATGTAAAGCTGTAGATAATCACATATGATATAGGAGCTCAATAGAAATCAGAAACAAGTAAATAAATCGTAATAGGAGTGGACCACACTTATTAGAACTTGTGACAACCTATACATTGTATTTATTCAATCACTTTACCTTTGTTCTTATCATCTTTGTAATCATTTGTACTGTACTGTGACCATTAGGCTGCCTCCAATACATATCAACTAGGATCGACCCATGATAGGCTTATGCCCCTGGAACACCACCTATAAACACATAAATAGTGATCGACCGATGATAGGCTTATGCCCCTGGGATACCACCCGATAAGAGAAAACTTCCATCACTTAGTTCAATTAATCTTTGAGATTGTTATTTCGGTCGCCACAGCATTTTTGATACTTTGAAACAATGATACATCAATAAGAGACATATAAATAGACCATCAATGCAATAACAATGAAGTAAGAACTCATTGGCACATCAATGAAGTGTTTTGGAGTCATCAATGCCATAACAATAAAGTATGAACTTATTGGTATATCAATGAAATGTTTTTGAGTCATTAATAGCACATGGATCTTATTTGAGTAACCCGATACCTTCTGGCATTCATTAGTGCAATAAACATGTAAGATTTGGAAAACAAGTAAGTATTGAAATGTCTTGACATCTTGTAGGGTGGAAACAAGTTCATTGGTAACGTAGGACATCATACAAAACCATTATGGATCACATGTTGCTGAATAACTTTGGAAACTTTCTAAATAGAACAATTGTTCAATTTCATGCCAAAGATATGGTATAGAGTATGCTTTACATACCTGACTGTCAACCTTCAATACTAGTCCCGAATGGACTTCACGTCTTTTCGGATTACTTATCTACAATGAACATATATAGCAATCTAGTATTAGCAACCAAACGTCACAATTCAATTATTTGAATTCACCAAACTAGTGGTTAAGTAGTAAGCCTTAATTACACCATAAAGGGTGTCACTTTAACCCTCTTATACTCCAATTACATTCACATGTCATGCATATTCATACAACATCCTCCAATATCAAGTTTGGATTCATTTATCCTTCCAACCAATCCATTAAATCAAATTGAGCCATAGACATAAATAATATTCAATTCAATAGTATATCACCATATCCACCTTCCATAACTCAATTACCATATCCACCTTCCACAATTCAATACAACCAAACCATGCAAAATAGTCCATAACCCTATTTCCATCACCTTTCAATAACAACCAATACATATAATCCTCTATCACACATATACCTATGGAAAAGAACAAAGGCAAACAATATTCATACCTTAGAATTCACCTCTGTATTATGCAATCCTATTTTCACAAATAATAAGTTCCGTTCGAAGCTCTCGAGATGACAAACGCAGTTATCGGATTACTTTGAAATTTCTATGGTTGAATCAAAAGTAATTTAAAGGTCAAATTTGGCTAGGGTTTGTTATTTATCAATGATTGATGATGAAAATGAGTTTTTGAACTCATATACATGTATATAGACACATATTCCCGTCCACAATATAATAGGAAATGCCCAAAATGCCTTTAAAATTTAAATAATGTAAAATCTGTCCTTTGGTGGGCTGTTTTGATAAGCAAAAGTAGATCGACCATAACTCTTTGCTCCGATATCAGATTTGGGAGAAATTGATATCGTTGGAAGGATAATTCAAAGGGATTTCATTTCATATAAAGTAGGCCATCCAGTTCGTCCTGTACAAGGAGTTATGGTCGTTTGAAGTTGACCCTAAAAATCTATTTTGATAGGCTGAAGTAAAACGAGTATAACTCCTTACTCAGACATTGGATTTGGATGAAACCAACTGCATTGGAAAGAAGACTCAAAGATATTTCTTTTCATAGGTGGAAGGTCTCCCAGTTCATTATATTACAGGTGTTATAATCGTTCGAATTTGACCTAAAAATTCAGCTGGCCTCAGTAGTTTGTGTACAAGAAATTTTTCTGCACATTTACTATTCCCAAATCTCCCGGCCACCGTTTTATAGTTTCGAACGTGCTCGATTATATCCGAAACCTATCCATTTTTGGAAATCTTTATATCGTTGGAAATCTTATTCAATAACCTTCACATGGAACCATCGACGGGCAAATTCCGGTATAAATAAAATAAAAAAGTTAATTCCATAAAAATAAGACCAATACATGTACTTGAATATGCCAATATACGTACTTGAATACGGGGTGTTACATACTGGCACCACTATTCATTATATCTATCACGACCTAAGGAAGAGGTCGTTAAAAAGTTAGAACATGAGAACCTGGAGCATGAAGGGACATTGTACCTACCTAGCACTCAACTGAGGCTTAAGGTATTTAACATCGTGAACTTATCAAAGCGGTCTAACCCAAGGACATATATGATATAAATATGGACTTTGTGAAACACTAAAAGCATTGCTCGAGTACTTATGTCATGAGTTGCATGACCTAAATTTGGAGTTCAAAATTTATAGGATATGATCCCGACTACCGAATGAACCCGAACTCCTCATTTTAGGAACTAGGAGAGTACATAATTCTCTATCATATGCATGAACATAAATTAAGATCATAGAACAGAAGCGTAAAACATGAGCAGGTAATAGGACAACTAAAAGTGCTGAAATAAGATTGGGTCAAGCATCAATCTTATTCAAAGTTATTCTAAAGCTCACTGGTACATCTACTAGAGTCTTAAGGTTTGACCCGGTTACCGGTTCTATCATCTCCCCCTTACACTTAAGCCATCACCCCAAGGCGGTGAACCACTACATGAATTCTAGTCTAGCTGTAATCACTTTGCTCTAGAGTCGGGGATATAACAATACATATAAACAGAAGAACTTGACCTAAATGACTACACTTCAAAGCGTAAAACATCAATAACAACAACAACAACAATAACAACAAACCCAGTATATTACCATATAAGTGGGGCCTGGGGAAGATAGATTGTACGCAGTCCATACCACTACCTCTAGAAAAGTAGAGAGGCCACTTCCGATAGGCCTCCAGCTCAAGAAAAAGGTAGTATACCAAAAACATCAAAAGTATTACACACCATAAAAATGACATAGGTACAACATCCACAACAAATTGCACATTGCCAAGCCGAGGACACCAAAGTTCACCCAATTACTGACTACGACTCATCCATACCCTTAGCCCTCTATCCTAACGTTTTTCCTTAAAATCTTCCTATCCAGGGCCATGTCCTTAGTCAACTGTAACTGCTCTATGTTACGTTTAATCACTTCACTCCTGAGACACACATCATCCCTCTATGGCCCCAATAGTCATCATTTAATACTTAACGCTTAGAATGGGTACCTCTAATCCTATTGATGGTCCATACAACTGATGTCATAGCCTACTACTACATCGCCTATAAACTTATATTTCTAAACCATGAGAATCAAAATCATACATACCATCTTCATTCACAACTCCTTAACTTAGCTATCAAGGACAACATTCATTATCTCACTAGCCCCACCTAGAAACTTAACATTACTACTAACCAAACAACATGTAGTAATCCTCAAAATTAATATCCCCATAGCACCTTGGGCGCACTTCTACATCATGCATACAACATCAAACTTGATTAAGAATCAAACAAACTTAAGCTTTTGCATACACTGTTCAAGCCTATTAGATCACTCCCCTTTAACTAGTACTATTAAACAAGAAATTATCGCCTCCACTTTCACGACCACCAATCATTCAAACTTGGTGTCTTGCATTAATCTCACTCAGAAGCTATGAAATAAAACATCAACAATAATCGAAATTTCACATGGCCCACTCAAACTTTGTAATCAACAATAACCGATCGTAATCACATGCCCCATCTATTCCTAATTAGTTAACACATCCTCCTTCTACACGTCATTACTATCCACCAACTTATACAGCGCCAACTTAGCTCATAGCTCTATAAGTTTCGACTAAACTCCATCTTACAAATCTCAAGGACACCTAACTTAACAACACCCATACACCGAGTACTTCTATCAATAATCTATACTTTCCAACACAACAATTGTCATCAAAAACTTTTCATACTTCAAACAAACAATATTTCCCTCAACTAATGACCCCTTCTCCACCTCTCACTAATAAACAAGAAAGGACATAACACTTCATTACAAGCCCAAATATGTGAAACAAAATTTGGCTATACATGTATGCATATAAATTCAATAAATGGACCTTACCACCTTTCTTGTCACTATAACTCTAAACCTCTAGTTTCAACCAACACAAGGATAACAGAATGCACAACAAGTTGCTAGTGAATAGAAATAGGCCACACACGGCTCCACTAGACTTTGGTTTTGTGTTTTGAATAAGAAAATGAGATGAATAACAAAGCAACTATGCTAGTGAATCAAAAGAGCCCCACACAGCTTCACTAAACTTTGATTTTTCTTTTCAAAAACACAATGATAAAAAGGTTACATATTGCAAGAGATAGAAACTTAACACACAATATTCAATGATCTAAGAATACGCATCTCACTCTGTATCACCACATGAATCATAAGAGTGAGGCATAACTTTAAATATGAGGTCCTCATGACATACCAGAAGGCTCCTATCGAGCCACTTTGTGCGACTTCTAAAGTTTTTTCCTAGCCAATCTGAGAACGTTATCAGGGAAGGAACTAGAACTTACTAATCATGATATCTCAAAAATAATACATGGGTAAGGAAGCATAGCTTCACATTATGGATTCTAAGGAGGAATCTGAAAGTACCTCAGACTTAGGCTTAGTGCCCGACTTTAATGAATCACGAATAAAGCACTTCAATCATCGGAACTCAAAAGCACTTATGGTATACTTTCTAGCTTGATTAAAATCCCACTACTATCTATAAAGATTCAAGCTAGACTATATCTGATACATTGAAAATAAGGTAGAGATGGCCTTAATAGAGAAAGTTGAGGATCAGCGTAGGCGCATAGAGAATCTTTCTGTAGCACAAGCTAAGACTCGAGACATTTCCTAAATGCCTTGTAGCCTCTCAAACAAAAGTACAGACATCTATGTACCATTCTGCAAGACTCTACTAGACACGGCTTCATAGACACCCTGGGACACTTGAACCTTAAGCTCTGATACCAAGTTTGTAATGACCCGAAATCACCCCTCGGGACACCACATGGTGCCTAGGGTCACAAGTGACCCCAAGCTAACCCTTCTATTGGCATAACTCATAAGCAACAGAACAAGGTGCAAAAATCTGAAAGAATAAGGTGAAAATAATTCTATTATGAATTAGTTCAATACAAAAGTAAAGTCACAAGGTTACAACTATGCTTTTACAATAAAACTAAAACTCAATGCATCAACTCCTACTAACTGTCTATGAAGCCTCTACTAGTAATGACTATAGGTAGCTGGGTCATGACTCCCAACCACCCAAACTCAATATGATAGAATAAAGAAAATATGACATGATTCAACTGTATCATTGACTCAAGCCCTTGAATAAAAAGGGGACCCATCACCTACTGACTGGAAGCTGCGAAATGACTGGATATAGTGCATATGCTACAAATCGGTGCACCTACATTTTGAGATAATGTAGCACATAGACGTATATGTGGATCAACACTTGGGAATATACTGAGTAAATGAGGGTAAATAGATATATATAAAACAGTATCAATCTTCTTTAATCAAATCATGCATGCAATATGGGATGACTCATATGGCTTGAACAAGTATAAAATGTAAAGCTCATAAGTCATGCAAGATGACGCATGTAACACAAATCTCGTGAGCCATCATACTTTAATGTTGAAATTAGAAATCCTCTCTTATTCTCAATCTTCAATGCTAAAGAAACTTCAAACAGTACTTTTAAATCATTCATATATCTCATGAAGAGTAGAACTTCTTTAACTCTCAAGATCTCATAACTCTTTTAAACTCAAATACTTGGAATTCGAAATCATATAACTTTGAAACATACTTGAAGGCATTTCGTTCACTTTAGGAAAGGATCTCATTTCAAGCTTTAGAAAAATCATTCAATCTCAATGGAAAGATACTCTAGTTTAAGGAAATAACTTATCTCAAAGCTTTATGGAAAATACCATATCAAAGAAGAATACTTTCGTTTAGAGAAACAACTCACATCAAGGAAATGCTTTAGTTAGGGAACCATTTTGCAACTTTACCATTAGGAAAATAGCTCATAGGAAGGGAAAATACTTTAGTTTTCAAAGAAGTACTGATCTCAAAGTTTAAAGGGTAAGGGAGGTTCTCGTAACTGATATAAATCATGTGAGCTATATGGAGGCCAGCGTTTCGTCCTCCTAAGAAAGAGACCCCACATTGGGGAGGAGCGTCATACTCTTTCTAGGGAGTATAACCTGGGTCTAGTGATCACTAAATGAAACTCGGCCTCAGTCCCAATCATAATCATCATAAACTCGGCCTCAATCCCAACCTACGATGGTACGTAGTTTTGGGGTAACAAACCATAGTGACTTACCCGCTCGGTGCTAAGTACTACTCCCTTTAGATTATCTACACTCATCTCATAAATATCCATTTTTAGAATAATCTCATGGTTCACCACAAACCCAATAATCAAATCTGTAATCTCATGCAGGAAGTTGATTTCAAAAATTTATGACCATTAGGTCAAATCATTTCTCAACAGATCTCAAAATACTCAAATCATGGGTGCTTATAACACAAGAGTTCATAAAATTGCAAGTCTCAAGTAGGGATTACTAACCCATAATTCAATCTCAAGATAAAACTCATCAAAAGCATAATAGATGGCATATAGATTCATAACTCATGTAGAAATCTGAAAATTTCAGCTATATGTCTCAAAATCTCAAAATACTCATATACTTCAATATCTCAAAAATTTCAACTATTGACTTCTCAAGGATTAAAATCATGGGATATAGACCTAGCTGTAATTTCTTAAGAAAACATTCAGAAATCTTGTCATTTAACTCTCAATTCATGGTAAATATCAAGATAATGCATTCAATAATAATGGGTGAAAAACCCTAGTTCAAATTCATGTAAAACCTCATAGATTTTCGAAAAATCATGATTTAAATAAGCCTTTGGGAACAAGGGTAAAAGGGTTACCCTTGTTCAAAACCCCACATAACTTGAATTAGAAGCTTTGGAAGAACTGTCACTTTTGGAACTCTATTCGTACTCTTGAATGAGGGTTCTTGAGGCCCTTGACTTGGGAACCTTGAATCTTGACTCAATTTAGAAAATCCATGGTGTATTCTTGAGATTCTTGGAAGACGTTTTGGATACTTAAGTTTTTTTATGAGAGAAAACTTGAGAAAACCTCATAGGATGCTTGCAAATGACTTTGATTTGGTGTTTGCACGGTTTAAGAGGCTTGGAAAAAGTCCAAAGTGACCTTTTTAACTTTTGTATGAAGCTGGAAAAATTAAACTGGGAACCCGATTTCATAGGCCACCGCAACGCTCCACTTATCACAGTGGCTCACAGGAATTGACAATTGGGAAACTGGGAGTCCCTGCGATGTGGAGCCATCGCGTTGTCCCACTGCTTGGGACCTGCACCTTCAATGAGACGCGTCACTATCGCAAAGTTCCACTGGAATTTGATAATTTTCAAATATACCCTCTCCGCGATGTTTCAAGCACTAAAATGATGTTGTTTTACAACTATGACGTAAATTAGCCATAACTTCTTACTCGGGTATCATATTTGGGCGAATCTTATATCAACGGAAAGCTTATCAAATTTTCCATATGATAAAAAGTTTAAATTAGGGAAATTCTATTTGGTTAACATGATACTCACTTAGGAAGTCACTTCTCAATCTTTTAGGGTCGAAATTATGCTCACTTGACACACCCTAAGGCTCATTCTATGAGAGAATTTTACGGGGTCTTACATACGGATACCCAATTGAGGTAATAGGTGAATATAATTAACACACTTGTTATCTATCTGAAAGGTTCAATAAGTGAAATTCTTGAGGTTTGGTTGATAAGCTAGCCTCAAGGATCCTAGACCTAGCCTACCATATTGTTAACAACTAGTATGTACACCAAATGTACACATACACATACCTAATTTTTCCTTAGGTAGACATAAACCCAAGATTCTCTTTATATCGAAATTAAATTACAATAGTTTTGTAGTTTGTGTAATTGGGTTACTATTGACACACACACTCTCCTAAAACCAACTAACCCCCCATTTTCAATCATGATTTTTACATTATTTGCACTTTAGGTATTTTCTTAGTAAGTGTTAAGACCTATATTACTAGAACTCTAATTTTTACTCCTTGTGGATTTGACCTCAAAAAAAGTTGAGATATTAACAACGACCATCCTTTACCAAATTACATGGTATAGGTGAGTGTTATCAAATGGCACCATTATCGAGAAGTGAAATTTAGTTTTCACTTATGCGGTATTGATTCTTACTTAGGTCATACCTGTAGTGGTGTGTATTTATTTATGTTGTAGTTTTTGTTTCCTTCTATGTAATTTCTGTAGCATTAGCAGAACCATGAGTGACAACGCTAGTTAAGCCAGGTCTTTTGATGGCCCTCTAGATTACGAGGAGCAACTCAATGAATTGGTTGATCAAGTGTTATATGTATCTCACCTACTCACAGGAATGGTGTCTTTTATGTCACAAGCGTCATGTTGCATAAGCTATAAATGAAGGGAATTTTTGGGTGGTAGTGTTTTGCCCCGAATCCTTGAAAGGCTAATGAGCAATGGGTCTACGAATTCTACACCAATCTTAGAATAGTGTCTTTCTCGGATCATCCTACATGACTATAAGGATTTGGGGAAAAGTGGTGGACTTTGGGGCAGAGCGAATCATACTATCTATGGGCTCCCAAATGCAAACAAGGGTGTTTTTGAAGAAAAGGGGTGCAAACCAGAAAGTTAGTTGCAAAAAGTCTGTGCCCCAGGCAGAAAGTTTCATGGGCGGCAACCAAGAGTAATATATAAGTAAATGACTTCAGTACCGAGGCTCGGATTTTGTTGAACATCATATGTAATTAAGTCTCCCCCTGCACCCACATGACAGCAGTCCTAGATTTATGGGCTCAGATGGTTGCTTACATTTTAGACAGCATTCCTTTATATATTGGGCAGCTGTGGTTTCTGAGATAAAATTCTTCAAGAACCAAGGTGGGATGCATCTATTTTTTCCCTCTTTGATTAGTGAAATTTATAGAAGATCTAAGGTTGATAAATACTCTAGGGATACTTGGGTGTTCCCTGGCACTTCTATCTATTCTTTGAAAAATTAAGAAGAAAATGACTGGGCAAAAGCAAGAAAAGAAAGATTGATTTGGGAAAGTCGACATGAGAGGAGACTGAGTTTTGTAGGCCATCCACCACTGGGACTCTTGAGGATATTGGAGTTGATATTACAGCCATCAAGGAGCTTATGTCAAGTCTACCTCAGGGGTTGGGGAAGCCCTCCACTATATGTTATTCATATGTGTCCCGATCTATTTATGAGGAGTATCGGGGGGACCAAAAAAAGGAAGGAGCTACCATTGCTAGTCTTGAGAGAGCCTATTCATTCTTGGCAAAGTCATATCTTGATCTACGGATTGCACATGAGAATATGGTGAAAAGAGAGAAGAATAGAGATAAGTTCTTTAAGAAGATGTGGAAGGTGAAGGGCCTATGGAAGATACTAAACCCCCATGATAGACTCCCTTCCTACTAAGTTGAGAGTGACGACGAGGCGCTAGCTGAGTGGTCTAATCTTAAGGATGTCGATGATAATATAGAGTCTACAGACGAAAGCAGTTCTTGATTACGATTTGCATGGATTAGTCATTTTGTTTTGTTGTTAGATTTTTGCATTATCTTTATTTTGTTTGCGATGATTTTTGACGAGTATTTCTATATGATAGATTGAGTGACGACATTCTTAAAGAAAAAGCATCATGATTGGGTTTTGAGCCATAGATGTAGGGGAAGTCTGAGTACCCGTAGAATCAAGGTCATAAATGCAAGGGAAATTTGAGTACCTGGGCCATTCTGGGATTTTGGATCGCACTTGTACCTATGGCAAAGTCTGAGTAACCATATGTTTTTCCCGTGTAAAAGCCAAAATTTGAGAGGAAGGATTATATTGGTACTATAGTTAGAAAATTGTGTGTGGTGCAAATTTCAAGCAAACATCCCTCTCTATCCAAAAAGTTTTCAAAGAAAAATTGAGGGCACGGACGTGAGCAATATTGTATTGACATTTTTTCTCTTTTTGTGACTCAAAAATTTTTAGTTTGTAAAAATTGGTAGATATTTCATTTTGTCTCTAGTGGAAGGGGCAATTGAGCCTCCTTGGAGAATTTTGCATGCTATGTGTGGTGAGCTTATTTGTCCAAAGCTCATATGTACTTGTATCATCTAGAGATTGTCCCATTATTCTCTCAAGGCTAAGTTTTATTGTACTTGGTTGGGGAGATGATCTTAGGCCATCTTTGTAATATTGGAAGTCTACTTTAGCCTAATAAGCCTACCCTTGAATAGATGTTATCCCTAGTCACCCACTTTGAGCCTTTAGACCTTTCTTTGGCAAACACATTGCAAGCCGTGAGCCTTTCAATTTTGATCCCTCTTTTGAACCCTACCCTCCTTGAACTTAAAATTTCAACTTAAGGCTAAAAGCTTAAGTTGGGGTAGTGATGATTGAAAGAGGTAACTTTAGGCCACGAAGTTGTAAGTGAGTGCCTATGAGCTTAAGTATTGACAACAAATGAATAAGAAAAGGGGAAGGATCTAATAAAGGAAAGGGAAGCACAAAGGGTGCAAAAAAAAAGAAATGAAACAAAAATAGGTGAACCAAGGAAATAAAAAGTAGGCACATGTGTAAAGAGTAAAAACAAAAGAAGTAGCCCATAATCAAATATTGGATGGAATAGTGTGTTGTGGATGTTCAACGAGGGTATATCCATGTTATTCCTAAAATATATCCTACCCTACCCCGAACCTAAGTTACAAGCTCAAAAAGCCCTTCGTGATTTCCAACCAAGTATTTTCATTGTTGTGGCGATGGAAAATACGGAAAATCCTATGGCTTGATACTTGTTATCATTGAGAGTTCTTGAGAGACAGTGTGTTTTACACTTAAATTCCTTGTTGCATAATTGATAACTTGGTGTTTGGAATTTTCTTTCTTGTGAGAAGGCATGTAAACAAGTTGGGGAGGGTAATTTTGGCATCTCCCGCAAAATAAGGCAAAAAAGAGTATATTGTATTTGAGGTCAAAAAAGAGTCATTTCTAGAGTATTAGTGATTATTGCATGGTTCCTATTTAAAGTCTCTTCCATCCTAGAAAAATCATATTTTATGTTGAGTGGTGTCATAAAAATAGTTTTGCCCATGTTTGAATAGCTAAATTGTGGTATTAACTAAGCTTGAAGTCATTATGATCATCGGGTCATTCAATTTGGGCATAAATATACATAGTCTCATGGTAAGAAGTAGTGTTGCTTGAGGACAAGCAAAGCTTTAAGTTGGGGGTGTTGATGAGTGGTGAATTTACCGCTCATTTGCACTTATCATTCATGCGCACTAGTATGATTTGAAGACATAAATGAGATAATATTGTGATTAAATACACTAATTTCCATATTTTGCAGGCATACAGGTGATGAGATAGAAAGATATGGAATTGAGTTGAAAAGGAACTAATAGGATAAGAAAAGTCCATAACTAAAGGACCATGTACAGAACGAGGCTCAGTTACCGCGATTGCGGTGTGAGGGTTCATGATCGCAGATAGCCAAGAAGGTCAATAACCACTATTGAATGGGTCTACCCGCAGTCGCGGTAGTTGCAATTGCAGCAAATCTGGTGCGATCGCAGTAATGCGAGATTATGCCCAGGGTAAATTTTGTAGTTTTCAGCAGCCGCCCCTAAAACCCTTAAAAACTTAAAGCCCTTTCCTTTTTGGGCATTCTAGAGACTAGTAATATTTGGATTTGAAGTTGAAACCCTAAATTGGGCAAGAATTGTAATTTGATTTGGAGACTTTGAATTTAGTAATTTCTCTAAGAATGAATGATTTGCACAACCATTATGGTATATTTTTCTCACCTTTCATCATGAGTAGCTAAATTTCATTGTCTTGAGATTATGTTGAACTAAGGTTTAATTGGTTGTGGGTTTTAATGTATTTGTGTATATGCTAGTTGGTTGATGATGGGTTCTACTATTATTTGATTAAATTGGTATGGATTTATGGGTGAAAGCCCCAAATACTCAAAATGGGTTTGTGGGTGAAAACCCCAAACTCTTGGAAGCTCAAACCATCCTTGAAAAAGGGGTTTGGGTGAATTTTTCGAACCCAAATCATCCTTGAAAGAGGGATGTGAGAACCAATGTAATAGTAGACAATTAATGGGTTCAGTTTACTAATTCTCACTATCATAAACATATGAGTAATTATGAACTTGACTATATCTTTGGTATTTTCCTAAAAATAGGGAAACCCAATTGAGGTAATAGGTGAATATAATTAACACACTTGTTGGGTATCCGAAAGGTTCAATAAGTGAAATTTTTAAGGTTTGGTTGACAAGCTAGCCTCAAGGATCCTATACCTAGCCTACTATATTGTTAACAACTAGTATGTATACCAAATCTACACATACCTATACCTAATTTGCCCTTAGGTAGACATAATCCCAAGATTCTCTTTATATCGAAGTTAAATTAGAATTATTGAGTAGTTTTTAGAAATGATTTACTATTGACACACACACATTCTCCCATAACCAACCAACCCTCCATTTCCAATCATGTTTTTTAACTTTATTTGCACTTCGGGTGTTTTCTTTGTAAGTGTTAAGAGACATAAGACTAGAACTTTAATTTTCACTCCTTGTAGATTCAACCTCAAAAAAAGTTTAGATATTGACAATGACCATCCTCGACTAGAGCCTTATCAAAGCTCACCGTGGGTACAAGATTCATGAGTTAGTTTGGGGTTACTTGTAGCCTTAAGCACCGTGTTACGACTAGGAGGTAGCCTTAGGTCATGATAAACTTGGTATCAGAACCTATGGTTTTAAAGTGTCCTAGGGTATTTTAAAGTCTCATTGGGTAAAGTCTTATGCATGAGTGTAAAGCACGCCACCCTTATGGGCAAAAGGCTACGAGACGTTTTAGGAAAGTTTCCCTTCTTATAGTATTCATGTCATATGAAAGAGGATGAGCTCTATTGGATTACCTTCTCTAACTCACCCTTCATATATTTTTATAAAATGCCACCTAGAAGAAGGAACAGGGATCAAACTACACCACCACTTATTCAGGAAGACCCACTAAACAAACATGTTTTCCAAGCTGAATTCAGGACCGCTTTTACCATTTTGGCTCAGACTATGACTACTCGAAATAACCAGTAGGCTGTTTCCCCAACCAATCCTATAGTGAGAACGGTAGCAGCTAGGATCCGAGACTTTACTTAAATGAATCCTACATTATTTTCTAGATCCAAGTCTAAGGATAATCCATAAGAGTTTCTAGATAGTGTTTAGAAAGTGACAGATATCATGGGTTTTACTGCTAGTGAGAGTGTTGATTTAGCTATTTACCAATTCCACTAAGTGGCTCATACATGGTTCAAGCAGTAGAAGAAGGATAGAGGTATTAAGGCAGGGCCTATAGAGTGGAATAAGTTTTCTATAGCTTTCTTAGAGAGATTCCTTCCACTCGAGTTGATGAAGGCCAAGGTCCAAGTGTTTACAAATCTGAAGCAAGATACTATGAGTGTGAAGAAGTACTTACTCAAGTTTACCCAGTTAGCTAGGTATGCTCTGACTATGGTGGCCAATGCTAAGGCAAGATTAAGTAAGTTTGTGTTTGGTGTGTCATGTGGATAGCCAAGGAGTGTAAAATGGCTATGTTACTTAAGAAGAAGGACCTTTATAGGCTAATGGTTCATGCTCAGCAAATTAAGGAGGAGAAGCTCAAAAAAAACAAAAGGGAGAATAAGAGGGACAAAACCGGTAGCTTCAACTTCTCACAACAAAGGTCTGGTGGTGGGAATCATTCTCAGTTTCGCCAAAAATTTTTAGCTTTAGGTCTATCTTCAGCTAGTATGCAAGTGACTAAGTTCAGGCAGGACAATCGGGATAGGGTACTAGGCTCTAAGTCCTAGGGTAGCGTCAATAATGGTCACACAAACTCGCTTTGTAGGAATTATGGTAAGAACTATTAGGGATAATATAGTGTTGGTAGTGATGTGTGTTTTAGATATGGCAAGTCAGGCCATGAATCAAGGACTGCCGATAGTGGGCAAGAAGAGTAAAGATTTTCATCAATAGGGCCAGTAAAATTTCTCCTCAGCTCCAGCAGGTCGTCCGACTCAGCAGGGTACCACCTCCCGTGCCATTAGTAAGCAGCATCAAAATGGACTTTAGACTCAGCAAGATTAGGATAGTTCCCCTGATGTGGCTACAGGTAGGTTAAAAGTCTTCCACTTTTATGTTTATGCATTATTAGACCCCAGTGATTCATATTTTTGTGACAGGTTGTATACTTCAGTATCAGTCTCGATATATTAGCAGAGCCCTTCTTAGTATCTACCCCAATTGGTAGTTCTATTGTAGCCAGATGGGTATACAGTAATTGTCCTATCACAGTGTCTTAGAAAGTTACTTTAGTTAACCTGGTGGAGTTAGACATGAATAATTTTGATGTCATTCTCGGCATGGATTGGCTTCTCTCATGCTTTCTTAATTGACTGTAGAAAAAGAATAGTTAAGTTCCAGTTTCCTAATGAGCCTATTATTGAATAGAAGGGTGGTACTTCACTACCTATAGGTCAGTTTATCTCCTATCTTTAGGCAAGGAAGATAATACCCAAGAGATGTATTTACCATCTCATCGAGTCAAGGATATAAATTTAGAAATTCTGAGTCTTGATTCAGTTTTAGTAATGAATGAGTTTCCAAAATGTTCCCTTAAGATTTTCCCGGAATTCCTCCCGAGAGGGAAATTGACTTCAAAATAGATCTTCTTCTAGATACCCAACCTATCTGAATTCCACCTTACAGAATCTATCCAACTGAGCTTAAGGAATTAAAGAAATAGTTAGAGTCCTCTTAGATAAGGGTTTCATCAAGCCTAGTGTCTCTCCTTAGGGGGCTCCAGTTCTTCTCATATGCTGTAAAGATAGTTTTGTTCGAATGTGCATCGACTACCGTCAGTTGAAAAAAGTCACAATCAAGAATAAGTATCTTTACCCTAGGATTGATGACTTATTCGATCAATTTCAAGGTGTAAGCTATTTCTCTAAGATAGACCTCACATGCGGCTATCATCAACTTAGAGTCAGAGAATGTGACATCCCAAAGATAGCCTTCAAAACTTGGTAGGGTCACTTTGAATTTTTAGTTATGTTTATTGGACTAACAAATGCTATTGCATCTTTTATGAACTTGATGAATAGGGTGTTCAAGCAGTACTTGGATATGTTCTCATAATCTTCATAGATGATATCCTCATCTATTCTCATAGTGAAGGTGATCATGCAGACTATTTGAGGATTGTATTACAGACCCTTAAATATTACCAGTTATTCTCTAAGTTCAGCAAGTGTGAATTTTGGTTAAGATCAGTAGATTTCCTTGGTCCTATTATTTAGAGTGATGGCATTTGAGTTGATCCTCAAAAGACCAAAGTAGTAAAAAACTGGCCTAGGCCTATCTCTCTATCAGATATTAAGAGTTTCTTGGGTTTAGCTAGTTACTACAGATGGTTTGTTGAAGGATTTTCTTCTATTGCTTCCCCCATGTCTCAACTAACACAAAACAAAGTCAAATTTCAGTGGTTAGATTCCTACTAGAAGAGTTTTTAGGAGTTAAAGACTTTCCCAAGTATTGACTTACTAGAGGGTTCAGATGGGTTTGTAGTTTATTGTGAAGCTTCTAGAGTTGGTCTTAGTTGTGTAGTGATGCAATGAGGCAAGGTCATAGCCTACACCTCTAGGCAGCTTAAACCCAAGATAAGAATTACCCAACCCATGATCTTGAGTTGGCAACAGTTGTCTTTTTCTTAATGATTTAGATGCATTATCTTTATGGGGTTCATGTTGACGTATTCACAGATCATAAGAGTTTACAGTATGTGTTCACTTAGAAGGATCTAAATCTTTGTTACAAAAAATAGCTTGAATTATTGAAAGACTATGATATATGTGTGTTGTATAACCCGGGTAAGGCCAATATAGTGGTCGATGCCCTTAGTAGATTGTCTATGAGAAGTATTGCACATATTGAAGAAGATAAGAAGGAGTTAGACCGTGAGGTTCATCAGCTTGATAGATAGGGTTATTCAGCTGGTTGATTCGATCGAAGGTAGTATATGGATTTAGAATGGTTCAAAATAATCATTGGTGGTTGAAGTGAATGAAAAGCAAGATAGGGATCTTATTTTGGTCAAGTTGAACGAGACAGTTCGAGATTAGAAGGTTGAGGTTTTCTTCTAAGGTTGAGATGGTGTACTTTGATATTAGGGTAGGCAATGTGTTTCGAGTGTGGATTATTTGAGGCAGAGAATATTAGCAGAGGCTCATGGTGCTTGATATTCTATTCACCTAGGAGCCACTAAGATGTATCTTGATTTGCGGGAAATCTATTGATGGAATGCTATAAAGAAAGATATTGTGGAATTCGTAGCTAAGTTTTCAAATATCAGCAGGTTAAGGTTGAGCACCAAAGGCCTAATGGCACACTTCAGGAGATCAGCATCCCCAGTTGGAAGTGGGAGGCGGTGAAGATGGGTTTTATGACAGGGTTACCTCGTACGCGTCATCAGCATGATTTAATTTGGGTCATTCTATATAAAATAACACAGTCAGCCCATTTCTTGCCAACTTATACTTCTTATTCAGTCGAGGATTATGCTAGATGCTATCTGAGGGAGTTGGTAAAGTTGCATGGGGTTCCATTGACCATTATTTTAGATAGAGGTACTCAATTTATCTCTCACTGTTAGAAGGCTTTTCAGAAGGGCCTTGGTACCTAAGTCCATCTCAGTACAGCTTTTCATTCTCAGACTTATGGTTAGGCAGAAAGGACCATTCATACCTTAGAGAATATGTTAAGATCCTATGTTATCGAATTCAAGGGTAATTGGGATGACCACATACCTTTGATTGAGTTTGCCTACAATAATAGTTATCACTACAGTATTCAGATGGCTCTGTTTGAGGCTTTCTATAGAAAGAGGTGTAGATCTCCTATTGGTTGGTTTGAAGTAGGTGAGGCTATCTTAATAGGGCCAGATTCAGTACATGAGGCAATGGAGAAATTTTAGTTGATTAGATAAAGGCTGAAGACAACCCAGAGCCGACAGAAATTCTATGTTAATGTGAGAAGAAGAGATCTTGAGTTTGATTTTGGTGACTTGGTTTATTTGAAAGTTTCACCCATGAAAAGGGTGAAGAGGTTTGGTAAGAAAGAGAAGCATAGTCCCCGCTATGTTGTTCCATGTAGGATGTTATGCCATTTTGCGAAGGTAGATTATGAGTTAGAATTCCCTGCAGAATTGACATCAGTGCATCCAGTGTTTCATGTCTTTTTTCTAAAGAAATGCATTTGTGACCCAGCTTTTGTCGTTCTGTTAGAGAGTATGGGTGTGAAAGATAGCCTTTCCTATGAAGAAGTCCCAGTTGAAATCCTTAACTGTCAGATTCGTAGGTTGAGAAATAAGAAAGTTGACTTGGTAAAGGTTTTATGGAGGAATCAATCTGTTGAGGAAGCTACTTGGGAAGCAAAAGTCGATCTGTGAGACATCTATCCCTATCTTTTCTCTATGCATTTAGATTCAATTTGAGGTAGTGGTTTCCCTTTAATTGATTCTCTCATTTTCTATCTCAGCTATCCAACCTTCCTCATGTCATAGAATGCATTCATAAATTCAGTTCAATCTATGCGTCATATTTCAGATTTAGCTATTAAATCATGATTCATCTCACGAGTATTCAGTACATGATCTCAGTCATCCTTGTATCTCAGCTTAAATAGTTTCATTATGGGAAGAATAATCGTAAGGGGAGATATTGTAATACCCTGCAAAATCCTAGACAAGTTCCCAGCTATTCGTCACATGTTTAGAGGTCACAAAGTAATTATTTCACACAAAGTACAAGTGACATGGCCATTTTAAAACCCTAATATTTCAAATATTTTATTTTTGGCCTACCCAAGTTCCGAACATTGATTTATGAGTTGAAATGTGTTTAGGAATGTTAACAGGGTCATCCAGGATAGTTTCAGAATTTTTGGAGAAGGTTCGGAGTGATTTTTGACCATAGAGACAGTAAGCCTCCACAATTTTAGTGTGTCATGGAGGATAGTCTCCGCAAGATGCAACGTGTCAGAGAGGATAGTCTCTGCGATACACAGCGTGTCACGGAGGCTAGACTGTGCGATAGCCACCGTATTGCAATGTAAAATCCTATAGTTTTTCCTCTCTCTAAGCACCCAACTCTGGACTTAAAACCCAAGAGGGGAATTATTTGCCCCATTCATCATTAGTTATCAATGTTTATTCTCCTCTCATTCTCAATAGCACAAAGAATAAAAAGCTTTTACCAAGAATTCACTCATCCAAGGTCTTATCCAACTTTTCTTCAAGAATTTAAGAAAAAGTCAGGTATGTGGGGTATTCATCAATGGGTTCCTTCCACCCATTGAGTCCCAAAAAATCCCTTATTATTCAAGTATAAGCCCTTTTTATTCTTTTGATGAAATTTTAATGTTAAGTATGAATTTACTCAACTTTATCTTAATAGTTTTGAATTCAAACCTTAATAATGTGTTTCCCCACGTTAATTATAATCTGACATACTTTCTAATCTCAGTCACCCATATCATGTTTAGTTGATGATAACGCTCACCTATACCATGTAAAGTGGTAGAGGATGGTCATTATCAATATCCCAACTCGCGTTGAGGTTGAATCCACGAGGAGTGAAAGATAGAGTTCTAGTAGTATGGGTAATTAAGTCCTACTAAGATAATACCTGAAGTGTTAGTAAAGTAAACGACATAATTAAATTTTTTTATTTTTTTTGGGGGGGAGGGAGGTCTTAATTAAAGAAGAGTGTATATCGATACTAACTTGATTTCAGAAACTAAGCAACAAACTTTGATTTAAATTAGATATTTGAAGGATCTTAGGATCATGTCAACCTAAGGGAAACTTAGGTGTGGGTGTGTGAGATTTGATGCACATGTTAGTAAACTTCTAAGGTGGTAGGCTAGGTCTAGGGCCCTTGAGGCTAATTTCTCAATAAAACCTCAAGGATTTCAATTGCTGACCCTTTCAATTACCTAACAAGTGTGATAATCATATTTACCCACCACCTCAATTAGGGCATCCCTATTTCTAGGATGATACCCAAGGCAAAAATCAACCACAAAATCATCTTTATGGCGAAGATAGTGAAAATAAGTAAATTAAACCCAATAATTGTATACTATTGTCTTGGTTCCCGCACCCTTCTTTCAAGAATGATGAGGGTCCCAATAGTTCACCCAAACCCCTCTTTTAAAAATGGTTTGGGCTTTCAATAGCATGGAGTTTTCACTCACAAACCCATGTGCATATTTGGGATTTTCACCCACAATTCCCAACCAATTTAATCAAGCAATAGTATAACCCATTATCATCTAACTAGCATGTACAGAAATACATCACAACCCACAACTAATTTGGAACTTAGTTCAACATAATCCCAAGACTAAAAGATTTAGTTACTCATGAAGAAAAGAGAGAAATATATACCAAATGGGTTGTTCAAAGCATCCGTTCTTCACAAATATAAAAATCAAAGTCCCCAAATCAACTTTATGATTCCCGTACAATTTAGGATTTTAATTTAAATTCAAAGTATTGCTAGTCTCTAGAATACCCAAAATGGGCAAGGGTTTTAAGATTTTAAAGGATTTGGGGTCGGCTGCTGAAAATTATTAAACTGCCCCTGAGCTAAGTCCCATGCGACCGTGATCGCACCAGATTCGCCGTGATCGCAATTGCTGACTGTCTTGATTAGCTGCGACTGCAGTAACGAAGGCATGTTTCTGCTCCAGGACTTCAAGCTGCACTTTATTTCTCTTCCTTTGATCCTTATTAGCTCAAGTTCACATCTTTCCATATCATAACATGTATGCCTACAAAATGTGGATATTAGTGCATTTAATCATATGTAGGACTTTTTTTGTTTTATTCAAAATATGGTAATGTGCGTGAATGTCAAGCATAATGAGCGGTAAATTCACCGCTCATAAACACCCCCTACTTAAAGAGTTGCTTGTCCTCAAGCAACACTATCCCTTACCATGAGATTATGCACATTCATGCCCACATTTAATGACCCAAATGATCATACTGACTTCAAGCTAAGTTAATACCAGAATTTATCTCTTCAAACATGGGCAAAACTATTTCCACAACACCCCTCAACATAAAATGTGATTTTTCAAGGATGCAAGAGACTTTAAAGAGCAATTATGCACAATTACTAATACTCTAAAATTGACTCCTTATTGACCCCAACTACATTATACTCTTTTTGCCCCATTTTTGGGAGATGACAAAATTACCCACCTCGACTTATTTACATGCCTCCTCAAAAGAAAGAAAAATTCACATACTAAGTCATCAATTATGTAACAAGGAATTTAAGTGTGGAACACTCTCGAGAGAGAGAGAAAGAACTCTAATGCTAACAAGTACCATGCCATAAGCTTGCCCCTATTTTTAATCACCACTACAATGAAAATACTAGGTTGGGAATCATTAAGGGCTTTTTGTGCTTATAATGTAGGTTCGGGGTAGGGTAGGATATCTTTTAGGAACGACATGGCTAAACCCTCCTTGAACATCTACATCACACTATTTCATCCAACTTTTTGTCATGGGCCACTTATTTTGTTTTCACTCTTTACATATGTAGCTACTTTTTATATTCATGGTTCACCCATTTCCCTTTTTATTTCTTTTTCTTGCACCTTTAGTGATTCTCTTTGCTTTGTCAGGTTCCTTCTTCTTTTTTTCAATTGTTCTTAATACTTAAACTCATAGGAACTTACTTATAACTTTGTGGCCCAAAGTTACCTCTTTGAATCATCACCCCCCCCCCCCAACTTAGGCTTTTAGCCTTAAGTTATAATTTTAAGTTCAAGGGGGGTAGAGTTCAAACGAAGGATAAAGATTAAAAGGCTTCCGGTTTGTAATATGTTTACCAAAGAAAGGTCTAAAGGCTAAAAGTGGGTGACTAGGGATAACCACTATGCAAGGGTATGCATTTTAGTCTAAAGTGGACATCTAATGTCGCAAAGAAGGCCTAAGATCATCTCCCCAACCAAGTAGAATCAAAATTAGCCTTGAGAGACTAATGGGGCAAGTTCTAGATGATACAAGTACACATGAGATTTGGACAAATAAGCTCACCACATATAGTATATAAAATTCACCAAGGAGGTTCAATTTCCCCTTCCGCTAGAGACAAAAAGTGGAGTATTTCCCAATTTTCACAAGTCAAAATTTCAGAATCACAACAAGAGAAAAAGATTTGTTACAAGGCTTCTCACATCCATGCCCTCGATTTTCTTAAAAAAAATAAACGGAGGGGGGGTTCAATTTGCATAGGCACCATGCATAATTTGCTAATTATGGCACCAACCTACGCCTTAATCTCACATTTTTGTTTTGATATGGGCCAACCAACCACATGGCTATTCGATATTTGCCATAAGTATAAATGTGATCCCAAAATTTGAAATGCTACAAGTACTCTGACATCCCTTGCATTCGTGACTTTGATGTCATGGGTACTTAGATTTCCCATGCATCCATGGCTTCAAACCCAAACATGATATTTTTCCCTTAAGAATGTCGTCACCCAATCTATCATAGGGAAAAGCTCTTCCAATATTTCCAAAATTAAACTACAGAAAAAGTAAAAATCTAAGAATAAAATTACTAATCCGTGCAAATATGGGCACCATCACAGTGCTTGAATATTACAACCTAAGTCATCAAAAAGAAACAGCAATAAAATATCCATAAATATTAACAATAAAAGCCCAGATCAAATGAATATTAAGAAAGGCACCCCTAACCAAAGAGGTGGCAATTTCCTCACTACATAAATAATAAAGCATAACGAGAGATAAGGGTGATCCCTGAAACTGAATCAAGAGTTGTTGCCACTCTCAGACTCTGCTTCATCATTAGCCTCTTCAGGACCAAACCACTCGATTGGGGCCTCATCATCACTCTCCACTTGGGATGAAGAAAGTTGATCACAGGGTTTTAGGACCTTTCAAAGGCACGTCACCCTCTTCCATATCTTATTAAAAAACCTATCTCTTTTCTTCTCTCTTATGACTATCTTTTAATGTACAACCCGGAGATCATGATGTGATGCCGCTAAGGATGATTAGGCTTTCTCAATCCTAGTAATGGTAGCTCCTTATTTCTTCTATTCCTCTTGATACTTTGCATAGTCGTCCTGTGACATATATAAATATTGAGTGATAGAGGGCTCTCCCAGTCCTCGAGGTAAACCAGACACGAGTTCTTTGATAGACACAATATCAACTCTAATTTCCTCAAAAGGCCCAGTGATGCATGCCCTACAAGACTCAGGGTCCTTCTATATTGACTTTCCTAAGTTGATCTTTCTCTTCTTGGTTTTACCTGGTACACCCTTCCCTCGAATTCTCAAAGGATAGATAGGGATACCATGGCTCACCCAAGTGTCTCCATAGTTTTCTTCAACCCCAGCTCTCCTACAAACCTCAGTAATTAAATAGCGAAAGATAATATGTGTACCACCTTGGTATTTGAAGAATTTCATATCAGAAATAATAAGCTGACCAATAATCAAAGGAATGTCATCTAAAATGCAAGCAACCATCCAGGCCCACAAGTCAGGGACTGATGTCATGTGGGTGAAAAGATGTAATGCCCCGCACTTTCCTAAGATAGAAAATGAACTGTTGTTCGTATATGTGAAACCCCAATTTTGTAACCCATATTTGGGCACCTAAATTACCAAGAGTACCCTAGTTATAAGAGAGCTTATGATGTATTAAGTGTGGTTACATGAGTCACTTAAGGTAGTACAAGCTAAGAGTTTTGAAATCCATCAAGTTTTAGTGTTTGAATTTGCAAGGGTCATATTTGAATGAGCATAACTTGATAAATATGTAGTATTTCTGCATATTTCTACCCACAAAATTATAGAGAATCGAATTAGGTTTCCAACGATACAAATTTCACCAAAATTCGACAGCCGAGCTAGGAGCTATGGCTTTGCGAAGTAGAGTGCGTCGCCTAACCAATCGCACATGGCCACTGGAAAGCAAATACGATAGTATATGCGGTGCCTATGTAAATATAGGCAATAGCATATGCAGCGCCTATATAAATATAGGCGATATCATATGCGGCACCTATGTAAATATAGGCGATATCATATGCGGTGCCTATGTAAATATATGTGATATCATATGCGACGCATATCTTATAGTTTCAAGTGACTTAAACACTCCATTTTGGGTTATTTTGAGGGCAGTTAAGTTTTTTGGCACTCCTTACACACCCCTAAACTTAACCTTACGAATTTAATAGATTTTAAACACATCATAACCCTATTATCAGTCTAAGTTCATCATCCAAGAGCACTAAAGGATAAAATCAACTAGGGTTACACAATCAACATTGAGGGTCCAATCTTTCAACGAATCCGTTACCATAAAGGTATGTGGGGTTATGAACAAGAGCACCTTTTCGTTCTTGTGCCCAAAGTTTGAATTATTTTACAAGGATATATTATTTTTACACGTTTTATCATGAATTTGAAGTGATAAATCTAATCCTATGTTGTTGTTCAAGATACTATGATTATTTTGAATGTTTAGAAAATAAACTCCATGAGTTTGAGATTATTGTTATGATTAAAGGCTGAAATTTTTCAGATTTCCGTATAAATTATGCATGCTTGTGATATAAAGCATAAATGTTGAAATGTTTTGATTAAGTATCGCTATAAGGGTCATTAACCCACATTGAGATTGTTGTTTTGAGAATTTTTATGCTACATACACCCATGTTTAGACAATTTTTGATGAAGTATAGAAAGATTTGACCTTTTGGTCACAACAGAGTTAAAATTCACTTTATGAAACGAGTTATGAATTTTATCATTTATTTAACTTAAGAAATATGAGATTATCCTTAAAGTGGATTTTTCTTGAGATTTTTTAGTATAGTATTGGGAGTAGTATTTAGCACCGAGTTGGGTATGTTACTACAATTTCATACCTCAGAACTACGTGGCACCATAGGTTGAGACATTGACTTCCACTATATGTGGAAAATTGAGATAGTGATCACTGAGATGAGATTGTTCTACATCGATGGCAAGGGTAGGACAGCCCTAACCTTATAGGGGCAAGTCGTGGTACATCATGGCTTAGATGGTGTACATGTCGGTTGGAAGAACCTCCCAAAGAGTCGTCCCTCATTCTTAGATTGATTTTAATGATTTAAAAGAGATTTGAAATGCAGATTTATGATGTATTTAATATTCTAGATTTCACTAAGATTGCTTGATGAGAGAATAAGAAAAGAATCTTGATATTTGGATTAAGTGTAATGTCTCATGATATCCAGATTGGCATGTTTTACCATTCATTGTGTATGATTTCAGATTTTAGATTTCTTTCAAGCTTTATGAGCTATTTAAAAATGTCCTGCATGATTTGGAAAGAAAACTTATGACATGATCGTTAAATATATATATATATATATATGTGTGTGTGTGCATATAAATATGTTTATTTCATGCACCCCCATGTACTCGGTATATATTCTATGGTACTGACCCACATGTTCACATGTGGGCTACATTTTCCCTATAATATAGGTTCAGGTGCTCATTCCCAGGTTTGACCATGATTATCCGAGCACGTTGATCTACATCCTCTGCAGTAGTGAGTCCTCATGGTTTGAGGACTAGTTATTCAGATTTCCTCATTACTTTGAGTCGTTCAATTTATTTCCTGAGTTCGGATCAGTTGGGTTTATCCCAATGGCTCATGGATATACAGTTTAGTAGAGGATTGTTGGACTAGATTGATAGATTGATCAAATTTGTCAGAGATGTCGTATTTTGTTACTTTCCGTATTTCATTTGTATTGTAGTATGATATTATGAAGGATGTTTAGATTTTTTGATTATGATGACTTTGATTATAAGTGTTGAATGGTAGAAAAATGGCTAAAAAGGTTAGATTGGGTCTACTTGTAGCCTAAGCACCGTGTGACGCCTCAGGGCCCATTTTTGAGGCGTTACAAACTTTGTATGAAAGCCTAAGGTTATTGGAGTCCTAAGGAGTCTAACAAGCCACGTTAAGTAGAGTCTTGATCATCGATGTATAGACGTTACATCTATGAGCAAGAGGCTATAAAATATTGGGCCTTTTTATTCTTTCAGAAGTCTATCGTGCTTACAGTTGTTCCCTTTCAGCTATTAATTCCTGCTCTCTTCTTTCAGAATATGCCTCCTCACCGAGCTAGAAGAAATAACGCGGGTCAGCAACCTCATCCTGCTGATCCCCTGAATGAGAATGTATCCCACGCTGAGTTCAGGGCAGCCTTTCAGGCATTTGCCCAAGCTGTTACCGCCAACGTTCAGGCCAACCAGGCCCCGGCTCACAATAATAGGTAGGTGACTTAGCTACCACAAGAATCCATGACTTTATGCGGATGAATCCGCCAGAGTTTTATGGGTCCAATGTAGGTGAGGATCCGCAGTTGTATTGAGAGGAGATAAGGAAGATCACACAGGTAATGCACGTGTCTGAGAAGGAGAGTGTTGAGTTAGCATCCTACAGATTGAAAAACCTTGTGTATGACTGGGTGGTTACATGGAGAAAGGGTAGAGTAGAGGGTGCTGCTTCTATGACTTGGCAGGAGTTCTAGGATGCATTCCTGGATAAATTCTTTCCACTAGAGTTGAGAGAGGCAAAAGTAGAGAAGTTCATGAACTTATGGTAAGGTTCCATGACTTTTAAGGAGTATTTCTTGAAGTTCAATCAGTTATCAAAATATGCCCCAAATCTAATAGCCGACAACCGAGCCAGTATGGGTAAGTTCTTGACATGGGTGTCAAGCTATGTGGTTAAGGAGTGTAGACCAACTATGCTTAATAGTGAGATGAATCTTTCTAGACTGATGACCCATGCCCAACAAATCAAATCAGATAAGATAAAAGAGAGGGATAGAGTAAGGGAGAATAAGAGAGCCAGATTCGAGCAACCTACTTATGGTCAGAAAAGATTGCAAGAAGGGAATCTCCCTCAGTTTCAGAGCCGATCATCTATGCCAGCACCATCATCAGCTATAAGTAGCTGGATCTTAGAATACTGTGAGTAACCGGCCTAACCGTCTACCATGCACCAGGTATGGTAGGGATCATGGGGGTAAGTATTTGTGGAGTCAGAAGGGCTGCTATGGATGTGGCTAGGAGGGCCACAATTTTAGAGACTGTCCTCATACCAGACAGAGGAACCATGATGTTCGCCCCCAGGATCAGACTGCTAGTGCTCCAGCTCTTGTAGCTCATCCAGCTCCTACTCATGGTGCTTCTTCCAGCACTACTGGCGATCAGCGCCAGAATAAATTCTATGCTTTGCCTTCCCGTCAGGAGCAGGAGGACTCCCCCAATGTTGTTACTGGTATGCTATGTGTGTTTTAGTTTGATTTTTATGCGTTGTTAGACCCTGGGTCCAGTTTTTCATATGTGACACCTCTGGTTGCTGTAAATTTTGAAGTGAGTCCCGAGATTATCTCTGAGCCCATCCTAGTTTCTACCCCTGTGGGTGAATCCATTGTTGCCTGAAAAGTGTACAAAAAGTATCCTGTTTCTATTCTTCATAAAGTTATGTTTGCTAATCTGAGAGAGTTAGACATAGTAGATTTTGATGTTATTCTGGGTATGGACTGGCTTCACTCTTGCTATGCATCCATAGACTTTCATACCCGTGTAGTCAAGTTTCAGTTCCCTATTGAGTCTGTTATCGAATGGTCTTGTAATTCTGCATCTTCCAAGAGTCATTTTATCTCATATCTCAAGGCTAGAAAGCTTATTTCCAAAGGGTGCATTTATCACCTAGTCAGAGTTAAAGACACTAAGTCTGAGACTCCAATTCTCCAGTCAGTTGACGTTGTTAATGAGTTTCCCGATGTCTTTTCGAAAAATCTTCCAGGGGTACCTTCCAATAGAGAGATAAAATTCGGGATTGATCTTCTTCTCAATACTCAGCCCATTTTCATTCCTCCATATCGTATAGCACCCGCAGAACTTAAGGAGTTGAAAGAGCAACTCAAAGATCTCTTGGATAAAGGTTTTATAAAACCAAATATGTCTCATTGGGGTGTACCTGTCCTATTCTTGCAAAAGAAAGATAGCTCTTTGCACATATGCATTGACTATTGCCAGCTTAACAAAGTCACTATAAAAAACAAGTAGCCCCTTCCAAGAATAGATCATTTGTTTGATCAATTGCAAGGTGCAAGTTACTTTTCAAAGATAGACCTTCGCTCTGGACATCATCAACTTAGAGTTAGGGAATGTGATATCCCGAAAACAGCCTTCTGAACACATTATGGTCATTTTGAGTTTCTTGTTATGTCCTTCAGGCTAACTAATACCCCAACAGCTTTCATGGACCTCATGAATCGAGTGTACAGGCCATATCTTGATATGTGTCATAGTATTTACAGACGACATTCTAGTATACTCTCATAGTGAGAATGAACATGCAGATCATCTTCGTATCATCTTTCAAACCCTTAGAGATCATCACTTGTTAGCCAAATTTAGCAAGTGTAAATTTTGGCTAAGGTCATTTGCATTTTTGGGTCATATTATTTCTTTCAAAGGTGTTAGAGTTGATCCACAGAAAATAGAAGCTATTAGAAACAGGCCTAGACCTGTCTCTCCATCTGACATTAGAAATTTCTCGGATCTAGCTGGCTATTATCGTCGTTTTGTTGAAGGTTTCTCCTCTATAGCATCTCCTATGACCCGGTTGACCTAAAAAAAAGTGAAGTTTTTGTGGTCCGATTCTTGTGAGAATAGTTTTCGAGAGTTAAAGACTCGACTCACTACAGCCCCTGTTTTGACTCTGCCTGATGGCATTGATGGTTTTGTGGTGTATTGTGATGCTGTGTACTGATGCAGAGAGGTAAGGTTATAGCCTATGCCTCTAGAAAGCTGAAACCCCATGAGGAGAATTACCCCACCCATGATCTTGAGTTAGCTGCTGTTGTGTTTGCTCTGAAAATCTGGAGACACTACTTGTATGGTGTTCATGTTGATGTTTTCACTAATCATAAGAGTCTGCAGTATGTTTTTACCCAGAGAGAGTTAAATCATAGGCAGAGAAGGTGGTTAGAGTTTTTGAAAGACTACGATATGAGTGTGTTGTATCACCCAGGAAACACCAATATAGTGGCGGAGGCCCTTAGCAGGATGTCTATAGGTAGTGTTTCGCATATTGGAGAGGGTAAGAAGAAGTTGGCTCATGATGTGCATCGATTAGCTTAGTTGGGAGTTAGGTTGCTTGACTCCGCTGAAGGGAGTATGTTAGTACAGAGTAGCTCCGAATCCTCCTTGGTTTCGGAAGTAAAGGAGAAGAAAAACTTAGATGCTTGTTTGGTCAGACTGAAAGAATCAGTCAAGGACCAAAAGGTGAGGTTTTCTCCCAAGAAGGGGATGGTGTGTTGAGATTGTAGGATAGATTATGTGTTTCGGATGTCGAGGATCTAAGACAAAGAATTATGGCTGAAGTGCACGGTGCGCGATATTCTATTCATCCTGGTGCCACCAAGATGTACCGCAACTTATGGGAAATCTATTGGTGGAGTGGCATGAAGAAGGATATAACAGCATTTATGGTTAAGTGTACGACGTGCAAACAAGTTAAGGTAGAACACCAAAGACCTGGTGGTATGATGCAGGAGTTTGGTATTTCCATTTGGAAGTGGGAAGAGATAAACATGGATTTTATGACTGGTTTACCTCTTTCCCGACGCCATCATGATTCCATTTGGGTTGTTGTGGATAGATTGACTAAGTCTGCGCACTTCTTGCCTGTGCATACTTCTTATACTGTTGAGGATTACGCTAGATTGTACATCCGGGAATTAGTTAGATTGCATGTAGTTTCTTTGTCCATCATTTCAGATAGGGGTACTAGTTCACTCCGCAGTTTTGGAGAGCTTTTCAGAAGGGTCTTAGTACCCAAGTGCATTTGAGTTTTGCTTTCCATCCACAGACAGATGGTTAGGCTGAGAGGACCATCCAGACCTTAGAGGATATGTTGAGAGTGTGTGCTCTTGACTTTAAGGGGAGTTGGATGAGCATTTACCATTGATAGAGTTTGCTTACAATAACAGTTTTCACTCTAGCATTGGTATGGCTCCATTTGAGGCTTTGTATGAGAGGAAATATAGGTCACCCATAGGTTGGTTTGAAGTGGGTAAAGCGGCCGTGAGTGGTCCTGATTCAGTCTTTGAAGCTATGGAAAAAGTAAAAGTGATTAGAGAAAGATTAAAAACCGCACAGAGTCGTCAGAAGTCGTATACTGATATGAGGAGAAGAGACCTTAAATTTGAAGTTGGTGACTTGGTGTATTTGAAGATTTCACCCATGAAGGGAGTGAAGAGATTCGGAAAGAAGGGTAAACTTAGTCCCTGTTATGTTGGCCCCTACAGAGTTCTTAGCCGTGTTGGTAAGGTAGCGTATGAGGTTGAGTTGCCTTCAGAGTTATCTTCCGTTCACTCTGTCTTCCATGTATCCATGCTTAGGAAACACGTTGGTGATTGTGTTGTTGTAGATCCTTCAGAAAACCATGATGTGCAAGATAGTCTTTCTTTTGAGGAAGTTCCTGTTGAGATTTTAGATCACCAAGTCTGAACACTAAGGAACAAAGAAGTTCCCTTGGTCAAGGTTTTGTGGCCAAACCAATCCATTGAGGGTGCAACATGGGAAGCTGAGGTGGATATGCGATCCAAGTACCCGCACCTATTTTTCATAAGCTCCGATCAAGCCGCAGGTACCATTCTGCTTTAAATTATTCTTTTTCTATGCAGAATTGCAGTAGTTCAGTAGTTATTTTATACTATTCAGCTGTGATTTCATGAGTAATGCACCCCTTGTTGTGTCCGAAATGTAAAATGAGATAGAGTCAAGATTAGAAAGTTGCTTCAGCTGTGTACCCTTCATTTTCTCTTTACTCTTAGTATACCCAGCGTCATTCGAGGACGAATGTCCCTAAGGGGGAGATATTGTAATGCCCCGCACTTTCCTAAGCTAGAAAACGAACCATTGTTCGTATATGTGAAAACCCCAATTTTGTAAGCCATATTTCAGCACCTAAATTACCAAGAGTACCCTAGTTGTAAGAGAGCTTATGATGTGTTAAGTATGGTTATATGAGTCACTTAAGGTAGTATAAGCTAAGAGTTTCGATATCCATCAAGTTTTAGTGTTTGAATTCGCAAGGGTCATCTTTGAATGAGCATAACTTGATACATATGTGGTATTTCTGCATATTTCTACCCATAAAATTATAGAGAATTGAATTAGCTTTCCAACGATACCAATTTCACCAAAATCCAACACCCGAGCTAGGAGTTATGGGCTTTACGAAGTAGAGTGCATCGCCTACCCAATCGCACATGGCCACTGGAAAGCATATGCGATAGCAAATGCGGCGCCTATGAAAATATAGGCGATATCATATGCGGTGCCTATGTAAATATAGGCGATATCATATGCGTCGCCTATGTAAATATATGCGATATCATATGCGGCGCATATCTTATAGTTTCAAGTGACTTAAACACTCCATTTTTGGGTTATTTTGAGGGCAATTAAGTCTTTTGGCACTCCTTACACACCCCTAAACTTAACCTTACGAATTTAATAGATTTTAAACACATCATAACCCTATTATCAGTCTAAGTTCATCATCTAAGAGCACTAAAGGATAAAAACAACTAGGGTTACACAATCAACATTGAGGGTCCAATCTTTCAACGAATCCGTTACCATAAAGGTATGTGGGGTTATGAACAAGAGCACCCTTTCGTTCTTGTGCCCAAAGTTTGCATTATTTTACAAAGATACATGAGTTTTACATGTTTTATCATGAACTTGAAGTGATAAATCTTATCCTATGTTGTTGTTCAAGATAATATTATTATTTTGAATGTTTAGAAAATAAAATCCATGAGTTTGAGATTATTGTTATGATTAAAGGCTGAAATTTTTTAGATTTCCGTATAAATTATGCATGCTTGTGATATAAAGCATAAATGTTGAAATGTTTTGATTAAGTATCGCTATAACGGTCATCAACCCACATTGAGATTGTTGTTTGAGATTTATGTGCTACATGCACCCATGTTTAGACTATTTTTGATGAAGTATAGAAATATTTGACCTTTTGGTCACAACAGAGTTAAAATCCACTTTATGAAATGAGTTATGGATTTTATCATTTATTTAACTTAAGAAATATAAGATTACCCTTAAAGTGGATTTTTCTTGAGATTTTTTAGCATAGTATTGGGAGTAGTATTTAGCACCAAGTTGGGTATGTTACTACGGTTTCATACCCCAGAACTACGAGCCACCGTAGGTTGAGACATTAACTTCCACTATATGTGGAAAATTGAGATAGTGATCACTCAGATGAGATTGTTCTACACCGATGGCAAGGGTAGGACAGCCCTAACCTTATGGGGGCAAGTCGTGGGACATCATGGGTGCTCACATGGTGTACATGTCGGTTAGAAGAACCTCCCAAAGAGTCGTCCCTCATTCTTAGATTGATTTTAATGATTTAAAAGAGATTTGAAATGCAGATTTATGATGTATTTAATATTCTAGATTTCACTAAGATTGCTTGATGAGAGAATAAGAAAAGAATCTTGATATTTGGATTAAGTGTAATGGCTCATGATATCCAGATTGGCATGTTTTACCATTCATTGTGTATGATTTCAGATTTTAGATTTCTTTCAAGCTTTATGAGCCATTTACAAATGTCCTGCATGATTTGGAAAGAAAACTTATGACATGATCGTTAAATATATATATATATATATATATATATATATATGCATATAAATATGTTTATTTCAGGCACCCCCATATACTCGGTACATATTCCATGGTACTGACCCATATGTTCACATGTGAGCTACATTTTCCCTATAATGTAGGTTCAGGTGCTCATTACCAGGTTTGACTGTGATTATCCGAGCATGTTGATCTACATCCTCTGCAGTGGTGAGTCCTCATGGTCCGAGGACTAGTTATTCAGATTTCCTCATTTACTTTGAGTCGTTCAGTTTATTTCCTAAGTTTGGGTCAGTTGGGGTTTGTCCCAATGGCTCATGGATATACAATTTAGTAGAGGCTTGTCAGACTAGATGGATAGATTGATTAGATTTGTCAGAGATGTTGTATTTTGTTACTTTCCGTATTTCATTCGTATTGTAGTATGATATTATGGAGGATGTTTAGATGTTTTGATTATGATGACTTTGATTATAAGTGTTGAATGGTAAAAAATGGCTAAAAGGGTTAGCTTGGGGCTACTTGTAGCCTTAAGCATCATGTGACGCCTCGGGGCCCATTTTCGAGGCGTTACAAAAGAAAAACTCGGCTACATATTATTTCAACCAAATTCGTGCCTTGAAAGTAAAGTCATTCATGTGGATGTTACTCTTGGCTTCCGCTCATGAGACCTCCTTTCTGGGACACAATCTTTCTGCCAACCACATTCCCAGCTTACACTCTTTTTCTTTGAACTCACCCACTTTGCATTTGGGAGCCCATAGATATCATTAATTTGCTCTACCCCAAAGTTCACCATTTTTCCCTGGATCTTGATAGTTATGTTGGATGGATCTAAGAAAGATACTATGCTAAGGTTGACGTAGAATTCACGGACCCATTGCGCATTTTCCTAACACGAATTCAAGGCAAAACACCACCATCCTATAGCCTCCATCCTATCATGAAATGCCGAAAGCTTTTCCCACAAATTATCCAAACATATTTCTCTCTCTGAGAGTAGTTTTGTCCTCGAAAGATCACCATAGTAGTGAGTGTCGCACTCGAATGCCATCAATTGAATGTGGTCATATTTGTCCATTAGATTATCCTAAAAATAGTCAAACAACACAAATAACCATGATTATAATTTTTATGCACAAGTATGTTATATTGCTAACCAAATCCCATTAGATAGTTGCTTGGCGTTGTTTATGCAAAAATTTGAAGTACAAGATTTTTGTACAGGGCAGCAAATTGTACTCGGTTACCATGACTGTGGTAACTAAGGCTAGTTTTAGACCTATTCTCCATGTTACAAATTTTAAAATGTAAGGCCATAAGCATGCTCTACAAAGAGAATCCATATTAACAACGCAGAACAAGCCTACTAGGTAGTCGATTATGCCCTTAAAATGTAAAACCATTATTGAGTAATCATTTGGGCGTTATATCAAGCACTTGGTGTACACTCTTCATTTGTCTCTATTACCACACATATTTTGGACACTCAAGATTTCCACGCTTATGTGCACACCATAATCCAGCATCTAAACATTACACAAGCACAATTTATGAAACAATTAAGCATGAAAATCAAAGATTCAGGCCCTCTCTACAATATGCATTCTATGACCTATTTTTAATAATTAAAGCATGGATTCATGAGACCTGCCAGTTATGTGATGCAAAAAGAATACAAGGGCGTTTTTGGAGAGCTCACAATCTTCGGCAGAAATGGGTCCAATTAGAGAATAAAGTTAAAAAAAGAGTGTGAGAGAAATAGGGGAATCAGATGTCTATATAGCTGAGATGACCGTGATCGTAGCCAGTTCTTATAATCATGGACATATGAGTGATAGCGATTGCGGGAGTAACTGAGGGCATTTCTTCACCCCTATTTTCCCTTATTCAGCTTATTTCATAATTTGATAGATTTTTCCTTGTTCAGTTCATTGTGTAAAAATTTCACACTTTCCCCTTTATAAGCTCCTTCAATGCATTCAATAGTGCCATAAATGCATGGGTTATTCAATTTTCAAAATTAAAATCTAAACTATGAAAGCAAAAACAAAGGATACGAGCCACTTTCGTGGCATTTGTGGGTTGCTTCCTACATAGCGCCTTAGTTATCATCGTGGCATGATGTTTTCCTTATTTCTTTATTAAGGTGGGTCCTCAAATCCCCATTCGTTCACCTCTTTAATTTTAACATCAACTAGAATATCACTTGAATTTCTGTGGGTTGTTTTCTTGCGTTGCAAACCTTAAAAGAAACCTCGTCCTCATGCACTCAGAACTTCATCTCCCTCATTTCTAAGTCAACAATGGCTCTTCCGATGGCTAAGAAAGGTCGCCCAAGGATGATACTACCAGTATGTGTGATTATACTGATACTAGATTTACTGTACCTCCTTTTGGGGTATAGCCATGTTACAGGTCATTTGGAGTTTCTATAGAAGTGATGGTGATCACTTTTCAACAGCTCCTGTCCTTTCATTCTCATATGGGGTCCTGGATTTTTTTGTTCCTCATTTAGTGTTTTGGACCAAATTAGATTAGGCTTTGAAAATGCTTTGTTAATGATTTTCCACATTGTTTTTATCTACTAAATGTACTACATAGAGGTGTTTTATGTTTAAAGAAATTTTTCTCTTTCAAGACATTTTTATTTAACTTTCGCATTCAATAAATGGTAGTGAGGTAAAGTTTCTCCTATCTTGGATAAAGTTGGGTAGGTGTTCTCACGATAGGTGATTTGGATCGTGACACTTGAATCATTAGAATTATGAAAAGGGAGAAAGGAAAAAATATGAAAATCTTATACTCCCTCCGTCCCAAATTGTGTTGCCATTTTCTTTTTAGTCCGTCCCAAAATAAATGTCACCTTTCCTTATTTGGTAACTTCTTAAAGACACAATTACAGTTTTACCCTTATTGGTCCCACATGATTTTTCCTTTTTTATTTTTGTAAGTAAAAGTCGTATCACTTCAACCAAAATTTAAACTTTCAGCTTTTTATTTTACAGTACCAAAATTGTTTTAAAAATTGCAACAATTTCAATGTTTTTTGCTTGAGACAATGAGCTACCCAACAATGCCATTTCAAGAAATAATGAAAATTATGTCACCAGCCTTTTCTCCTAAGTCAGTGTTTCCGTGAATCGTATCTGCCCCTAGGAGAGCACCCAAAGTTGCAGCATCTGGTTCACAAGGCATTTCCTTCATTAGGTTTTGAGCATCATCTAGTCGTCCAGATCGACCCAGAAGGTCAATTATGCAAGTATATTTCTTGAGATTTGTAGCTATTCCATAATCTCAACCCATTGAGTAAAGGTATTCCATGCTCTTGTTAATCAAGCCTGTATGGCCACACGCAGATAATACACCAACCTATAAAAACACAAATGAAAACTGAAGCCTAAATAATTGTATATTTATAAAAGATGAACGCATATAAGAGGGAAGTACTGAGCTAAGTTGCTTGAACTCTCCAAAAATATTGTCGTACCCATGTCGGATCCCTAAAAAATACACTATTTTTAGAGAATCCAACATGCACCACGTAGATATTTTTGAAGAGTTCGAGAAACTTAGGTACTGAGAATACACAACTAAGTCAAAACCCTATATCAAATGATGGTTGGTCTCAGTAGTGTATAACTTCATAGTTGTTCAACAAGAAATAATGAAAAACACATCGGAAAGACATAACGTATGGAAGCAATCTTTACGTACAATTGCATTAGCAATTAGAGATAGAGTAGTTTTGAATGGATTCATTAATGAAGCAATTTTACAATAACCTTGAATAATTAAAAATATATCTACATTTACCATGGTAACATCAACAAGTCTGATACCCGTTTCTTTCATTGATTCGAATTGGCTAAGAGCTTGTTTGGAAAAACTATGCCTTGAATAACCAATGATCATTGTGTTCCAAGAGACAGCATCCTTCTCCACTATTTCCTCGAACACATTATATGCCTCATCAATACTTCACACTCATAGTACATTGATAGGAGTGCATTTCTAACATAGCACCCGATATAATATCCTGCATTGACAAGTCTTCCATATATTTGCTTTCCAAACTTGAATGCAACAACATCAGTAGATGTCCTCAAAATACAAGTAAATGCCCACCTATTTATCTTCTCACTATCTCTCTTCATTTGAACAAACATATGTAATGCCTCCTCACTATTTCCACTTTGAGCATACCTAGAAGTAATTGCTGCCCAAGAGATGCAATCACAATTAGGCATATAGTTAAACAAATTTTTCGCATAAGTTATATCCCTATTTTGAGAATAACATACTATTTGCCATGTTAAGCATTCTCATAAGTTTACGTCAAACTACCTTACACCTTTTGAAGCACCCACTGAATTGAGACAAGAAGCTTGGAATCTTACAAATAACAGTTAACACACAACACTTTGTGTAAGATTCAAGAGTAAAGTTATGGCCTGTGGAGTTATATATGTTGCAACCGTATATTTCAAGTGCCCCTCCCAGAGGATCCTTCTTGGTGGACAGCATTTGATGCAGACAAGGCTGGTATAGATGAAGTTTGCAGAGTTTTTTCTCATCTTTACAGCCTTCCAAAAGCACAATACATCTTGTGTGCAAGGGAGGAGGTTCGTTTGCTACATCAAATAAATCAAGGGATGCGTCATCGCCCCCTGTATCTAAGAAAGGTTTGTTGGATGTTCGACCAGTGAATGTGATAAAATAAGGAAATCTAACAGGGAAAGGGAGTGAGATAACTTTGAAAGAGACAAGGAAAAATCCAAGAAAAGGAGTCATTGTTCAAAAGATAAAGGTCACTCAGAGAAACCAAAACATCACTCTTCTCGAGATCGTGATTACCTGTCTTATTCATCATGGGAAAAGGATTGTCGTAGACACCATTATCTTGGAGCAGCTTGACAAAATATTAGCATACCAAATATGTTTTGTCTTTATGGAGCGTAGTTGTTGTTCTTTGCATATTAGCTGAGAGCGTCGCCTTCTTGGTGAAATTGTACCACACCCTTTTGTTTAAACTAGGGTCTCTTGTAATCGTGACATTGGTTTCAACTATTTTTATTTAGTTCCCCTAAACAATTGACATACCTGTGTTGTCCAAATATATTCGGTCTGCACGAACTCCTTAACATTCAATTGATTATTCTCTAAACAGACTTCCTCCTTTCAAACTAAAACCCATACAAATATGATGGTATGACTCCAACTGTCCTTTTCTCCTTCTTTTCATTTATGCAACCCTCTATTATGTGATAAGAAAGTAAAAACCAACTACAAAATAGAAGTATAAAAAATTAAGGAAGCTAGAAAAAGACTTGTAAGTATATACAAGCTGGTAGGGACTTACATCATGTACATAGAGTTATTCATACTTAGAAAGGCATTATCAAATGGATCCATGAAAAGCAAATTTTCTGCCATTGCAGAAATTCTTTGAGAAACTATAAATATTAGATGCTGGCCGACAAAAGCTTTATTTCCCATCTTATGCATCAAATGCTGGATATAGAACTTAACAATTGTTATATTAGCTATGTTATTTGAACTCATCAAAAATGTCAATGAGTGTGTCATTTGTATTGCAGAGTAGTCTGGCTTTCTCATTAAGGAGAAAATGCCAAAACTATCAAATTACATGACTTTCAAGAGCTACTTGAAAAGCTTACATTCTAAATGTGTAGCATGACAATATTGATAGCTCGCTAGGAGAAAAGAAACCTTAGAAAACTAAGAAAGATAGAAAAGGTACAAAGATTTACTAAGCCACTTAGGCACAGCTTACATAAATGCAACCAGCTATACACCATATTACAAGAATAAAAACTTGCATTTTAACTCCTTGGATGTTAATCATGAGTACAAAATTTAAATTATGATCACTATATATATACACAAAATAGTACTACTAACATATTTGACAAAATATCATTATAAAAGTTACACGATCATCACTATACACAAAAGTAGTACTTCTAACATACTTGACAAAACATCATTCCATCTTCAAAATAGATAGCTTTGCCATAATAACAACCTATATCATTGTTGAAGTAAAGCTGAAGCTTTATTGAAGATATCTATATCACAATGAAGTTGGAGAGGAAGATTTTCTTCTCTTTCTAGTCCATTTTGTTCAAATGAGGCACTTTGTAGTTAATGTTGACACCATCTTTCATCACCTTAATCATATAAGATTGTAAAGTAATAAATACATGATTGAGTTATTCCTCTTTTATTTCATCAAAAGATCTTTCCACTGCCTTCACTAATTCATCAATATTTTTAGGGGCCTTTTGATATTAAAGAGATTGGATTGCTCTAAAAAAAACAAGATCTAAAATATTTAAATCTGGACTATTCGATGGTTGAAAACACAGTCTAATGTCGAATCCATCTTGTTAGGAAACTTCAATAAATTTCAAATCATTGCTGCCAATATTTGGCCTTGTGTTATCTTGTTGTACAAAGATAGGATTATTTGAATAAGAAGCTAGCCATTTTTCTCTAATAGTTGGAAGAACTTTCTCTATCAAGCAAGCTCTAGTGATATCTTTAGTTACTAGTTAGACAGGTTTTGTTTCCATAGTTTCTGTTGTTTGACTTTTGTTATTCTGCTTAGCTGGTTCCTTAACTACAAATGGGAAAATACCTATTTTTCCAGAAAATAACTCAATTTCATTTTCATCAAATCGAGGATGTGCCATAACAGCCATAAACATAACCTTTGGGATAAAAGTTTTACTTTTGAAAGAATGATACAGATATGGCTCATGTTCTCCAGTACCTTTTATTTTTATTTGGACAAAAAAATCATTTTTCGTTGATATGAACATAATTAAACATATTCATAAACATGAAATTATGTGGATTGTATTTTGATAAATCATTGAGAGGCAGTACTGAAGTCGTACCTTTTTGTTTTCTTCAGTTACCTAAGGCTTGATAGAATTAGAATATGCTCAAATAGTTTTATCTTTCACATGCCGAAATATGGTTGATTTTGTAATGTTCATCGCAAAAGCCAGAGATCGAATATTTGTTCGATGACAAAGTGAAATTTCTTTGACTTGATTAATATCGACTTCAATTCGTTTTCTTCTAACTCTGCCTATAAGTCTTAAGGACACATCTAACAATATACCATTATCAACTGATGATTTACATTATTTTCAAATGCATTGAATAGTTCTTATTAATTTCTTGAACAAGATAGCAACTTGTGTTATAGATCTATATTTAAGACTTTCTTTCTTGCTATCTTTCAAAAAGAAACTTTGTGATTGCTCGACGTTCTTCTAATTTCAATTATTTATTTCTAGTGGTTGAATCTATAGGTATGATAAACCTCATTTTTGGAGTCATGACAAAAATAAGAGAGAAGATAAAGGAAGAATCCAAAAATTATCCTAAAAAAAAAAAAAGAAAAAAAGTAGTAACCGGAAGATACAAAACATCTTTCTATTTATACTACCACTTGCTAAAAGTTCAAATGAAAAGAAGGTTTGATGCCCCAAACTTGAAATCAAATCGAATTAAAAAAGCAACTTTTCGCGGTAAATCCATACATGACTGCAAATTGATCCTACTTTCTGAAAAATTGAATTTTGCATAACAATTTTTTCTTAATTGTTAATAGAGAAAATGAAAAGTGATAAATTTTCAAATTAGAACGAGACACATATTCGAAAAACTTTACTTTTTGAAGAAAATAAAGTATATCTCTTGGTAAAAGAGAGAGAAAGATGTGTAAGTGGTGTACTTTTTTAGACTTTTTAATATTGTACTCTCTTTTGCATTTTTGAATAAGGGTAATTTTGTAACTTTAAAAAAGTCAATACTTATTTCTTAAATATCGTGTCCGGTTAAATAACAATAAATAATTTGGAACGGAGGGAGTAATTTACCAATGAGGAAGAATTTTTAGAAAGTCGGAGAAAATAATTAACACATTAACATTTAAATCATGTCCAACTTGGATTAGATTCTTGCACCATTTTGGACTAATTCATGTTGAACCAAAAAAACAAGAAACGACTATCTACTCCTATATAAAGCATTATCTTGATGTTGTAAAAGATGGAAGAAAATAGAGACCAAAAAAGATATAGTTAGATCAAGATCTTAACAGTGAGTTTTCTTTCCATTGTAAGAATCAACTAAGAAAATAAATAACTTGCTCTTATCAGATACATTTATGACAGTTCTTATATTTGAAATTCGATTTATTATAATATTTTACTTTTCTTAGTTGATTTATAATAAGTGTTGTTTTGAGTTATAAAGGCTCACAACTAGGTAAAGTTATTTAGAGAGAATTGTAGAAAGGGAAAATGCATTATATATAGTGGTTAGCACTTTAGGTGCCACAATGGTTAGCTCCTTAAACTTGTGTAAATTCAAATTTAGTAGCAATTTTAAAAAAAAAAAAAAGAGAGAGAGAGAGAGAGAAAGTTACCTGCGAAAGGATTTTTTTCCGCGTAAAATGCTTGAGTTGATTATCTTTTAGTTTTGCACATACTTCTTCTTTAAGTTGTTGAAGAACTTTCTTCGGGATATATAGGATAACATAAAGTAACAAGTCTGATGTCATTTATATAATACACTTATCATTTTATTCCCTCACTCACATTTTCTGTGAAATATTTTTGCTAGAGATATAATTAAGAAATTAAAGAATTTTTTGACATGTAAATTAAATACATGCAAAGTACAAAAATTATCCTTACAAATGAGTAATAGTAAAATTTCTATATGTGTGTTCATTTCTCTCTCCTTGTAAAGAATGGAGTTTTATCATGTGGATCCCATCAAACATATCATCAGGGCTACAATGAGATACTAAAAATAAATAATTGTCAAAGGAGAAATGTGTAATTCTTGTTTAATATAAACTAAAAAGAAAAGATTGTCACGTAAAAAAAAGACAACTTACATAAATTTATGAATGTTTAAGTGTTATTACATTTTATCCCAACTATTTAGTTAATTACATCATATTTCAATTTTTTAAAATTATGATACATCTGTATTAATGTGATACATATAAAAAGTGATACATTTAAAACTGACTAGATATTTATTTAAGGAAGTAATAGATTCTCTTTTATTCTGTGGAGCAAATCACGCACAGTCATTTACACAGTGAATTAATGAGATTCACAAAATCAGCAATACCCCCAATCAACTTTCAAATTTGAAGTGAACAATCGAGTCAAATTGAGTTTCTTCCTTCTTCTATGTGATACATTTGGTAAAAGTTGTTTCTTTTACCATCGCTAGAACTTTCCTCATTCTTCGCCACCAGTCAATTCCCCCTGAAGGTTTCTTCAGACATAAACGTTAGAAATTTGTAGAAAGTTTCTGTGTCTAAGTATGTACATAGGGGTGCAATGGTTAGAGTTTGTTCAAAATTGAAGGATTTAGAGGAATTTCTGACTTTGAATTTAGAGAATAATTTAGGGGTTTATGCACAGTTCTCTGCTCATATGCAGACTAGTACGGCATCATCGACGGAAGTAAATGAAGAAGAGAAGGAAGAGAAGAGGAATTATTATTTGAATACATCATACATCTGAATATAAATTATTATTTGGTGACGAAGGAATACTATGTGATACATCTGAAATATGTGTGATACATTTGGTTGTATTTCTATGAATTTTTTTAAAAAAAATTAGATATTCAATATATATGATACATTTAGCATACTTGACATATAAGTTGAAGTTTGAAATTTATGATTCATATTTAAAGAGTGTGAGTTTGAAATTAATATGATTCATATTAAATATTTATGAAAAGTTTTGTGATTCATATTAATATTGTTTGCATTAGTTTTAAGAGGTTATCTGTTATATTAGTGATACATTTTTATAGTTGAAATAAATGTGCTGAGAAAATACAATTTAAAAGATGATTCATTTATTCATACGTTGAATGTATCACCCATTTATAAATGAATAAAAAAAATATAATAGATATAGAAACATTTAGGACATATGTATCACCAATAATCTAACTACAAATGTATCACTCATATACTGTCAATAAAATGTATCACCAATAATCTAACAATAAAATGTATCACTCATACAGTGTCAACAAATGTATCATCTATATACTGATAACAAAAGTATCATTCATATGAATCACCGTTACACTATGAAAAATGTATCCAGAAAATTAATATTTTTATAAATGTATCTAGTGGATTAACAAAATCCATGCACAACTTGTATCTGCGTTGGATTAACGAAAATTAATATTTTTATATATGTATCTGCATTGTTTAATATTAACTTAAAATCCATTTAAACAATTAAATCACCTTTTTGAAATAACTTGAAAAATTTATAATTTAATGTAGTACATTGACGACTTGAAGAAGATGGATTAACGGAGATGGAAGATGTTTTAACTAATGATAATTTGGGAGAGATTTTAGGAAAGTAAATCTTTGAAAAAAAAAGGGCTTGGAGATGGAAGATGTTTTAATTGATTATAATTTTAATTGATTATAATTTGGGAAAGATCTTAGGAAAGGAAATATTTTTTTAAAAAAATAGCTTGCATGAATTAATGGTGGAGTAAAAATAGGATAGGAGATTTTGTTGAAATGTATCAAGAGTAAAGTTGAAAACAAAGATTTTATGTAAATTTTAAAAAGGTAAAAAATATTGGGTAATATAGTCTCTTAAGTTTGAATTTTGTGTAATTTATCAAAAAATAAGTAGAATCATGTTATAAATATATTTACATTACAGTGAATGTCTATATAGATAAGATCTAATAAGATCTATTAAGATCTAATTGATATCTATCAGGATTTGAAGTATCTGTCTTTTAGTCAAAAAGTAGGAGTAAATTTTTCCTATAAATAGAATCAGAAACTAGGAGTAAATTTCTCTTATAAATAGAAGACTTCCTTCATTGTAAATTATCCTTAAAGATCTCAATAGAATCGCTCAAGAGAAATAAGAATTAATATTTATTCTCTCTCTACTCTTCTTCTTTATTATTTTATAACACGTTACCGGCATGAGACTCTACTCTTTTTGAGTCTAGTTTTGTATTTCATATGAGATTTTCAAAGTTACGTGAGTTAAAGATAAGTATTTTATTTTAATAATCTTTCATTATATTAAAATTGAATTATGTTGATATTTGTAAAAATTACTATTACTCGAAGATATCACGTCTCCATAACTGTATCAATAGAGATTCTCTTTGCCTACTTATTGGTAAATAAAAGACTGTAAATTGATGTTGTACATATTAGTGGAGCATGACAAAAAGTTTATCATATAAACTTATTACTATACTATTGCAAGTTTATCATATAAAAATTTATTATTATTGTTATGTCCAGTGTGTTATATCATGGGCTTTCTTTTTTTTCATGTGTTTGGTAATACGTAGCTCTTTGTTTTATGCACTTATTTTCAGCATCAACTTATGTGTTGGTAGCATCCTCAACCAATCAAGGTCCTCATTGCAGATATGAATTCAAGTCGTATCGCACCAAAAAGGTAAGATTTTGGGTTAAAGTCTTGATGTACCATGATGTAAATAAGATATTGGATTCAAGTCCCATCAATTTATGCCTAAGATGCATTTATATGGATAAGATATTGAGTTTGAATCTCGATGCACCATATTGATGATATTATGGTGACTAAGGCAAAATAATGTATTTTTTATGAAGAGCCATGAAACTTGTTCATTGAATATGCTTCATTCTATGAAGTGAATGTGGTAGCAATATATGATAGGTCTGAAAATTTTTCTATATTCGTGAAGTGAATGTGGTAGCAATTTAAGGATATGTATGTCTCGATGTGCTCTGAAGTAGCAATATCATGAGAGAGATTATAAGCTATTAGAATTTGATAGGTTTAAGACACATTTATATTCCATTCCTGAGAAATGAGAACCTTATTAATGCAAACGTGCAGTTGATTATGATGGTATCACAACTCACCCTCGAATGAGGTAGAATAACTGAGAAGAGTTATTTGAAATCTACTTCTAAAGTAGTAAATCTGAAATTTACTAAAGAAAAAAGTACATGTCATAGTAAACTAGGAATTTATTAGAATAAAAGTTTATGTGCATATTAAGTATTAGACATGTATTGAAGAATTAGAAGATTCTTCAAGAATTTCTTGTCATTTGTTCTCATGATAAGTTAGTAGGACCAACTATTTTTGGGATTGGATCCCTTAAATTCTGAAAAACATAAAAGGTGAATAACGGCCCCTTCACCTATCATGTGATATATTGAAAAGATACATCAATAAGATAATCATATGTACATTTATTATCAACCCGCAGTTTGACATTCATAAAGTTGTTTGCTCAATAAAATTGAGTTAAAAGCATAGTTTTCAGATTGTGCAATCAAGACAATTTATCTTGATAATGATGGTTTGGCATTGAATGCCTTCAATAAATAGCTAAACCATTGTTAATGAGAACAAAACTTCATGTGTTGGTCTGAAATATGATGTATTGCATACAATAGCACTTGTATGCATTAGACCAATAAATTATGATTATTTTTTCCCTCTCAATTGGTTCAAGGTCAAGAACCAACTATTCCATCTAATAGTTTTGATGTGCGGTATACGATTAATAAATATACCATGATGCACAAAGATGGATTTGTCCAAGAAGATGGAGGATGTATGTTTGTTTTCCTAACATAAGGGGGAGATTATAAGCAGCTATGAAATATGTTAGGAATTATCACTAGATCCTCATTTAAAAGATAATTCAAGTCAAATGCCGAAAGCATCTCATATTTAAGCTGCAAATGCTCCTATTTTGTATCCATGAAGGACAAAGTCCATGCATGCATGAAACGTGGTAGATCAATTGGTTCCAAATAAAATAATCCTTGAAAAGAATAAGGAATAAACAATCGTAACAAGAAGGCAATGTGCTCTTGAAGAGCCTATGACATAACACTTCATGAAACCTTATGAGAGGTTCAGGTACCTGAAAATAACGAAGTGCTGAGAATTCAAAATGTTATGTCACATTGTGAACCGATACGAAATGATATATCATCAATGGTATCTTTGATACAATATTTGCCCAATATTGTAAAAGATTCTGAGAATCTGAATTCTACGTTTATTTAAGCATTCTGACGTAGAAACATTTGTCAAGTGACATGAAATGATGCATCTTGGTAAGTGTAAAACTTATTTGTTTGCAATCCAGACACTTGAAGATGTGACATATGAAATGTTGAATATTGTCACTTGACAAAATTTATATGAAAATTTCTAAGGATTCAAAATATTTGAGGCATATAAAAGTTTCTCGAAAACTTATTTAGAATCCTTATATTTGTATAAGCTTATAGCTTGAAAATTATTGAAAATCTTGGAGAGTTTTCAAAAGCAATAGATTATTTGATGAAATAAGAAATATACCAATTTGGATTGGTTATGAAGTACCATACCTTAGTGCAATTGATGCACTCATGTATATTGTAAATACTACAAGGCCTGATATAGTCTTTTCAATTAATTTGTTAGCAAGATTGCAGTCCCGATCTTATTGGTCATGTTGATTTTTGGTACTTCTTTAACCCATATAAATCTCGATCTCAAACATGCAATGTGTTCACATGTGGGATACTGTCATATCTTGGAGATATACTAAACAGTCTATTAGCCACTTTATTGAACCGTGACGAGATAATAACTACTCATGAAGCTAGCCGAAAATGTGTATGGTTGAGGTCCATGATATATGTCATTCGAGAAAAATATGGTTTGAAATGTGATAATGTACCCATAATTTTATACATAGATAATGCAACATGCATAGCACATCTTAATAAAGGATTCATAAAAGGAGATAGAACGAAGCACACTTCATCAAAAGTTTTTCTATACCATGAGCTACAAAAAAATGGTGATATTAACGTGCAACTGATTCGTTTGACTGATAATGTGATTGATTTATTCACCAAGTCTCCTCCAATTGCAACTTTCAAGTAGATGGTGCACAAGATCGGGATGCAAAGGTTCAAGGATGTTCTCATTAGGGGGAGTTAATACGCGCTGTACTCTTTTTTCCTTACGAGGTTTTGTCCCAATAGGCTTTCCTTGTAAGGTTTTTAATGAGGCAGCCTATATGCATATTATTAGAGATGTGTACTCTTTTTCCTTCACTAGATTTTTTTTTCATTAAATGTTTTTTAGTAAGGTTTTAACGAAACACATTATCTATCAATTAGACATTCAAGGAGGAGTGTTATAAATAAATATATATATATATATATATATATATTATAGTGAACGTCTATATAGATAAGATCTATCAAGATCTAATTGATATTTATCAGAATTTGAAGTATCTGTCTTTTAGTCAGAAACTAGGATTAAATTTTCCCTATAAATAAAATCAGAAACTAGGAGTAAATTTCTTCTATAAATAGAAGACTTCCTTCATTGTAAATTATCCTTAAGGATCTCAATTGAATCCCTCAAGAAAAATAAGAATTACTATCTATTCTCTCTCTACTCTTCTTCTATTCTTTATTATTTTATAACAAATCAAATCTATTGTGGGCTAGAACTAAACTCTTGAATTATATGTGAAACCCAAAATTATGAATGGGCCAAAGTGAAGTAACATATAATGTGGGCCCAACCCAACCCAATTTAAGCTTGTACCGTAGGAAAAAACCTAACCTCTAGATTGCTCCCCAGTCGTTTGGGGAAATAGCACAAAGAGAGTTAGATTTTTGGGGGAAATGAAATTTCAGAATTCTGGGTCTGTCCCCGCCTCCTGAAATTTTCACTTTCACTCTCCCGCGATTCTCTTCCCTCCTTTTACTATTCGTACACTCTCAAATTCCTATAAGATTTATCTCTTTCTGTAGTCAAAGCTTTGGAGGTTCCTTTTCATCCACCAGGTATGCATATTTTCATATGCACATTTATGGTTACTTTATATGATTTTCTTAAACCTTATTGTGCTTTTTGATTTTGTATGGATTTTGAACTTTGAAGCTTTTGGATTCAGAGTCTCAAACTATTTAGGGTTTTGCACGGATCAGTGTTCGTTTCATTTGCTTATCCGCAATTTGCTCTAATTTTAGGGTTTATGTAGATTTAGTGTATGTTGATATACACATTCTGGTTTCATCAGCATGTTAAAGTTGTGGTGGTTTTATAATGCTTTATACAACACATTCCTTGGACTTTGTTGTCTCAGTATCCCTTCCCATACTTCGATCAAATGCTACGCGTCATTCACATTTTTGTGAAATGTAAGTTTTCTCTGTTTTATAGAACTCAAGTTAAATATTCATGTATGATAGCAACTCGATAACTTGTGTGACAGCAAAATATAATTAAAACATATTTTGCTTTCGTGGTGATTTTAGTGTTAATAGTTCTAGTTTTGTTATTGTTAGTTGCATACAAGCTACAATATGTGGATTAATGACTAGTAATCAGTTAAATCAATTTTGATAGCTCATAAGTTGTAACTGAAGGTGAATTTCCTTTCTCTTTTCTTTTAGGTGTGCATGACAGCTCTAGAACTGTTACTACATGAGCAGTAATTAGTAAAAACAATTGTTGATCGGCATGTTGTTGCAAAGAAGATAGAAGTTTTCCCTGCTAGCGGTTGATCTGTCTTGCTTTGCTGCAAGAATTGACAGACGTTTTCCTTTTTGTTGGGACAGGAATGCAGTGTGGAGCATGAGAATATACATTGGAGATTTCTGTATACATGTCTAGTGCATCTCACTGGTTAATATATTGATTGGGATTATGATGGATTGCAACAAAGATGAAGCCCTAAGGGCTAAAGAGCTGGCTGAGAAGAAAATGCACGGTAATGACTTTTTAGGGGCTCAAAAGGTTGCATTGAAAGCTGAACGGCTTTACCCTCAGCTAGAGAATATATCGCAGCTACTTGCTGTTTGTAATGTTCACTGTTCAGCTCAGAGCAGTACAGTGGGGTCAGAAAAGGACTGGTATGGGATCCTCCAAATTGATATGGTTGCTGATGAAGTGACCATCAAGAAACAATACCGGAGACTTGCACTTGTGCTTCATCCTGACAAGAACAAGTTTCCAGGTGCAGAAGCAGCTTTCAAGCTAATTGGGGAAGCAAATATGGTGCTTTCTGACCCGACGAAAAGGGCTTTGTATGATAGTAAGTACAGGGTTTTATTTAAAGGTGCAGCAGCAAGGCGACCATCTCATCAGGTTAATCGAAATCCTTCGGCTAGACAAAATAATACTCCAAATGGTTTTGGTACTCAGTTCAGTAATCTGGATAATATTCAGAAAACACAGCCGACTCCATCAGCAATGCCGGAAACATTCTGGACTGGATGTCCTTTTTGCAATATTAGGTACCAGTACTACCGGAGTTTTGTGAACAGAGCTTTACGCTGCCAGAAATGCTCAAAACCTTTCATTGCTTATGATTTAGGTTCTCAAGGTGCTCCTCTTGGACCTAAATGGAGTCATCCTGGCAGTCAGGATGTGCCCCTTAGGTCGGCCACGGGCCCGCCTTATCAGCAGAAAGAGGTTTCAAACCAGGGAACCTCAAGAATGGCAGAAGGAGCTGGCAAAATGGGATCTCAACGGGGTCCTAGCAGTAGAACAATGGGGTCACAACCAGAGGTAAGAAGAGAAAAGACTGCTCAGGTAAATAAGAATTTAAAGGCTAAATGGAAGGCTGAAAAGTATGACAAGGAAATGGGCGATACAAATGAAGGGGCGTCTGTGCCAAAGGTTAATAAAAATAACAGGAAAAGGAGTAGGAAGCAGACAGTTGAATCAAGTGAGAGCATTGATACTTCCAGCAGCACCGAGCCTGAAACTGAGGACATTGAGTCTGGTAGCTGTGGCCCTAGGAGGTCTTCTCGCCTACGGCAGCATGTCTCCTATAATGAAGGCGCAAGTGATGACGAGACTGATTTGGCAAACCATCTGAAGAAGGTACAGGCAAACCAACCAGCTGGAGATGATACATCAAAGCAGGAAGAAACGGTGTGTGGCGATGACTTAACGAATGCCAAATCAACTGGTTTTCATGGTAATTCCAAGGCAAAGTCTACTCAAAATGGAACAGCCCCTCCTAAAGAAAAAGGGCAAGATAAAAGTGCGAACAGTAGTAAATTTGACAAAAAGGCTGCTGGGCCTCCGTCAAGCGGGGTAGAAAAAGCTGAAGTCATTGATTCTGATTCCGAACCAGATAGTGAACCTTTTGATGATCCTCCAGAGTTATACGAGTGTCCTGATCCAGAGTTTTGTGATTTTGATAAGCATAGGGAAGAAAGTTGCTTTGCTGTTAACCAAATCTGGGCTTGTTATGATACAGCTGATGGAATGCCAAGATACTACTGTCAGATTAGGAAAGTTTTGTCTCCTGAATTTGAGCTACTGTTCACTTGGCTCGAGGCTAATCCAGAGGATCAAGGAGATATGGAATGGGTAGAGGCAGAGTTACCAGCTGGTTGTGGGAAATTTAGACGTGGGAGGTCTCAAAACTCTAATGATCGTCTTACATTCTCTCATCTAGTGCACTGCGAAAAGGGTAAGAGAGGTGCATTCATTGTATATCCTAGGGAAGGGGAGACATGGGCTCTCTTTAAAAATTGGGATATCGGTTGGAGTTCAGATCCAGAAAAACATATAAAGTACAAATATGAAATTGTGGAGGTTCTTACTGATTTTGTCGAGGATGTTGGTATAAAAGTAAATTACCTGGATAAAGTGAGTGGATTTGGTAGCCTTTTCCAGCCCACCAGCCAGACTAAGGGTGGCTCATTTTTCGTGAAGCCAAATGAACTTTACAAGTTCTCTCATCGAATCCCAGCATTCAGAATGACTGGAACTGAAAAAGAGGGTGTACCTGTGGGATCGTTTGAACTTGATCCTGCTGCTTTACCTCTTAATCCAGATGACATTTGGTACCCTGGGAAACTGAGCAGAAATGCAAAATCTGAACTGGAGAATTTGACAACACCTAAGAATTCTGTGGACTTGAAAGGAATGTGTGCTACTGGTGGAGAGTCATCTAAGGTTCGGAGATCTCCTAGGAGTCTGACTATCTCCATGACTAGAAAATTGTAGACATGACAGATTCTTTTCTTCTGTTTTGCTTGCTCAGTGGAGATGTCATTGGGCTAGACTTGTGTATTTTGTCATCAGTATAACTTGTAGGGAAACCATTAGGATTAAGAGCATAGTTGTCGCTGGCCTGAACTCTTTTTTTGACTGCAGTATGTGTTCCAACAATTATTATTGCCAGTGTATGTCCTTTGTGTAGTGTTTGCTGAATCAAATTGTATTTTCAGATCGTTTTGTGAGATGGATCAAGGATATTGAGATTGTTCTTGGAAAGATACTGTAGTTTTTACTAATATTTTGCAAGGGAAACAGAAAGTTCCAAAGTTTTTGGTCCACTTGTGTTCTTGATTAGAGGCTTCTGTTGGTTCTCTTGCAGTTTCAAGTCATTGTTAGAATTAGGCCCTTGAAAAGAACAGTTCAGTACATAGAAAACCCATACACCGATGCCAATCTCCATGCGCCCCTATGGAGGGATATGCTTGTGAACCAGAACATTTTGAGGGTAGACTCCGTAAAATGTCAATTGGATATGCTTGTAAGTGTTGAGGGTAGACTCAACCAAGACCATTCAAAGAATTATTTGTTGCTTGTGAACCAGAACATTTTACTGCAATTGACCAGTGACTCAAAATGCCTGGCAGGATCATAAGTCATAACGAGTCGAAGTGCTAGTATTCAAACTACGAAATTTTATATATAAAGATTAATTTTTACCAGACATTTGAAATTCCACATTACGCTGAATTTATATCTTTGATGACTGAATTTAGTTGAAATGTTTCTTTTTATGTTTGGATCGGAACAAGAAGTAGTAATAGGCAAGTTTAGTTGGATTTTGTACGAGTTAGAAAATAGGGAATTTGGCATTGACTAGTCATTCGGAATAATATTTGGAAAAAGATGACCACACGGTTTTACTCAATTTGGCATTTTCAATAAAAAGAAATTGGCAAATTGTAGTCAATAAACGCATATATGGAAAGCGTTTAACGGTGAACCCACTCTAGGGAATTTTATTAACTTAGTTGGTTACTTATGTGAACTTTCATTTATTGTTGAGGGAAGCGTTTAAACGGTGAACCCAACAAAAACTGGAAAAGCTTATTAACTTAATTGATTAGTTATGTGAACTCCCATCTTGTTGTTGAGGATACCCTCCCCCCACAATGTAATCCCCTCCCCCACTCCCCTTCTCCTAACCCCATTTTGCAGAAAAAAAGAAAACTCACCGAAACCAGTCCGATTGGACTATTCGGCTCATTGTTTCTCTTCTACAAGTTTCTCACTTTATTCATTTCCTCATTTGTTAATTGAGACCCTCTTCCATCCAAAGAACACCAACTTGTGCAGCAATACCCGTAATTTCCTGCACCAAAATAAATAAATAGGAAAGAAAAACATCTTATTCATATCTTTGCAACAAAAAGAATAATTAATAACTTCAAAAACAGAAGATAATACCATTGAATTGAGGAGATGAAGTGATTCTGAATTTGAAACATCGTACATTTTTTTCCCGAAGGTAGCGAACAACGAATGAATAAGTAAAACACAAAAGCAACCACGAAGAAGGAAAGTGATAATGGAGAGTAGCTGATGAATCAGTAGCGCAAGAAATTGCGCTGCTAAGAACTGATCTAGGGGTACTAGAAAAGAAGCTTGTAGCAACGACTTTTGAGAAAGTGAATGCAATAACAACACAGGGTTCAGCTTCCAAAGCTTATGAGTCAGAATTGGAGGAGGAAACAAACTATCTGGATCGTCAGTTGGTGGATTTTCGAGCCCAAGGGCAAGGGAACCAAGGTCGAAACTACTATGGCAGATACACAGACCATAGTAGAGAGCGATATGATAATTGGAGAAAGAAGGATAACTTCAGAGAGAAGGGAGATAGGTACATTCCGCCTGGCAGACGAGATACAGAATCAAGAATGGAAGAGATGCTGACTAAGCCGGTGAAGGGTCAAGAAAATCAGGAGATCATCCTTAAAGAGATTAAGGTCGATATTTCAGGGTTGACCCAAAAGGTCGAATCTCATGCAATTGCTATCAAGCAATTGCAGAACCAGTTCGGCCAGATGTCAGCAATTCTGAACCAGAGACAGCCAGGTACCCTTTCGAGCAACACTGTGCAGAATTTGAAAAACAACGTTCATTTTCTTGCCATTACCACGAGCAGTGGTATGACTACTATGGATCCCCCACTACCTGCTGCAGAAGCTGCTATTAATAAGACACCTGTTGTGGAGTCAAAAAAGGCAATAGGCGGTGATGATGCAGTTTCTAAGGAAAAAGGTAAGGGTTCGGTTGTTGAGCAGGTAATAAGACAAATTCCGAGACCGCCTCCACCTTTCCTTAGTGACTGAAGAAAAAAAAAAGAGGAAGGAAAATTCAAGCGATTCATTGAGATGCTGAAAGAATTGAGCTTAATATTCCTGTTCTCGAGGCATTGGAGCAGATTCCTGGATATGCTAGGTCTATGAAGTAATTGGTCACAAAGAGTAAATGAGCTACAATCGAGGATATTGATGGCTTGCACTATTGTAGTGCAGTTACTACGAGGTTTTGGCTAAAAAAAAAGGTGACCTCGGAGCATTCACTATACCATGTACTATTGGGTCATCCCAATTTGCCAGAGTCTTATGTGACTTAGGATCCAACATTAATTTGATGCCGCTGGCCATATTCAAGCAATTGGGTTTGAACCCTTCAGAATCAATTTCAATGCGACTATCAATATCTGACCGCACGGTGAAGAAACCTGCTGGCATTTCATTTGATGTGACTTGAGAGTGGACACTTTCATCTTCCCGGCTGACATTATCATTTTGAATTGTGAGGTTGATACAGAAATTCCCATCATACTAGAGAGACCGTTTATGGCCACTAGTAAAGCAATAGTTGATATAGAGAAAGGAGAGTTAAAATTTAGAGTCAACGGTGAGGAGGCCATATTCAGCATCCGAAAATCAATGAAGCCACCTACCGATATAAGGTTGGTGTTGGTGATCGATTGTATTGATGACCCTGGAGGTTACTTATATGGGTATCTTAATGAATTCTGAGTAATCAAGATACCCGCGTCGTGCCGCGGCGTTAAATCAAGCGTTGCATGAGAGACAACCAATGGGCTTGTTGGTGAAGTATGAGTAACCAACATAGCCACGCCATGCCACAACGTTAAATCAAGCCCTAAGTGGGAGGCAACCCACTATTTTAGTGTTCACATTTTTGTTGTTTTTCTTTTGTAGGTTTTAGCTTATGTACTTGCCCAGAATACGGTAAAATTGCTACATTCATTAATTTCCAGGTAAGGAGATAGTGTGATCAACCCATCATTGTCACAAGTTTCACACGGGCCAAGTAAGTTGAGCAATAAATTGAAAAGTCGAAATTTTGAGGATGAGAATGAAAAGTTGTGGACTTTGGCATATAATCATACTTATGGGACCATCAACTTAGGTTACAGGACCATAAGTAGCTGGAAAAATATCAAAATGTCAAGTTCGAATTGCAGAAAAATGGGCCAAAATTTTTGGCCCTGCACTTGCGCCCTGCACATGCTGGCTGCATGTGGCATTTATGCCCCATATGGCAGGCGCAAGTAGCTGCCGCGGCTAGGTCATAAGTTGGCCCAAATTTTAATTAAAATTTTGGGTCCACCAACACTTATATAAGATCTAAAACAACCCTCCATTTATATTTAGACATCCTTAGCCTCATCTAACTCATTCAAATCCTTAAAACTTCACTTTTCTTTTTGAATTCAAACTTCCCTCTTAAAACATAAACTAACCCCATGATTAAGTAAATGATAAATTGACACTTGTTTGAGATACCAACTTGTCACAACACACTTAAAACAAGTTCCAACTTTGATTTTGGTCGAGTTCTTCGTTGTTCACTTTTGGTTCATTATAAAAGAGGTAACTTTCTCGGCTCCTAATGGTTATGTATTGATTTATTTATTGTATAAACAAGTTGATACGTGTATTCCCATGCAAAATATATAGATTCTATCATGTTTGTATGTAGGAGCCTTGAAGTAGACAAAAATTTTAATGTAAGGCCTTGTTTTGAATTAAATTCTAAGGTTAGGCCCCAACCAGAAGTTGAACTTGAATGAATAGAGTAACACCACAAGTTGAGCATGTTAGTTTTCATTTAAAATCATGATTCTTGATAGATGTGTGCACATTGGACTTGTTGGGATTTCAAATATGTTATAGGGGTGTGAAAATTGAGGAAAAATTCAAACTTTTTGAATTTTGAACTTTTCTTCAACTTTTGCAATCCCTCACTTTTGTTGGAAACTAATGACTAGTTTTTCAGGTACATATGTCACCAAAGGCTGCTAAGAAGAAGAAAGATGATACTTCGAGGAGACGGGAAGAGTCTCCCAAGCCTAGTGGTTCAGTGGAGGAGTACCCGATGTAGCGAGGTCGAGACACTGCAGTTGGGGTGGCACGCAGAGTTACTAGAGGACAGATGCACCAGGGTGCTCAGGCTGTTGCAGCCTGAACAAAGATGAAGTCGGCTAGGATGTCACCCCCACACACTTCTCACCAGATGATGACGATGGGGCAGATTCTGAGACTACCCCATAGGTTACAGCTCAGGACCCCTAGTCTGAGGAGGGGTCCGAAGATTTATTTGAGGATGCAGAGTAGGAGGAGTCATGAGTGGTAACCCAGTCTGAGGAGGGTACCTTCACACATGTACCCCAGTTTAAGGAGGGTATAGAGCAAGATATCTATGATGCACCAGTATATTAGGGGTAGATTCCTGCACCTACACATGCTACGGAGGTACCTCCGAGGTAGTGTGCAACGGATATGTGGGCAGTTTATGATACATAAAGTTGTATATTAGATACTGTAAGGCCTAAGAGGATTATTTAAGAGAAGCACTAGATTGATCTATCTGGATTGAGACGATTACCACAGTGACAGACTACATTCGATTATTACCAGTCAGAGTGGATGACCAGAACACTCGGTTCTTATAGCCCAACCATGGTACATGAGTTTTACGTATTATATTGAGCTATAATATATCTTTTCATGCGTAGATTGCCAACCCCGATGAGGAATATGTAGCAGCCACAACTTGATTATACACTTGTGAGAAGGGTCAGAGTTGATTTGTTAGTAGAGACTATTCACCGGGTTATTTTTAGTCCTGATTATATCTCTCCTGTATCTATAGATGAGTGTGACTATAGATTGAGAGTCTCACGTGATCGACATATTATGTGGGAGGCTGATCATAGACAAGAGAGGAATAAGATGGCTAGGTAGATAGACAACTATATTTTACCTTTGGGTGATGCTACCCCATGGATCGAGGGTTATGGTATGATAAAAAAGGGTACGTTGACCTTTGAGACCAAGTTTTGGTGGTTTCTCGTTATATATCGACTATTCCCTACAGTTTCAGATAATACATTGACTTGGGAGGGAGCAACCCTAGTTGCTAATATGATGGCCCTATATGCTACTGATTTTCCAGCCATCCTCCGACATGAGATCTATGACAGAGCATTTGAGGAGATGACTATATGCTATTCCCTTATATGATTCAGAGACCGTGTGATGAGGCTGGTGTACATGAGATACTAGGAGTAGATGAGAGGATACGTATGACAGCTACTGCTCAGACAAAGAGTATGAAGGATCTAGCACGTCCAAGCCTTTCCAGGAGATCTAGAGAGCCTATTGCAGTACCTCAGGCCCAGGCTGAGGGCCCATTAGTTTCCACAGAATCTGGTGATACACATGAATATGATGTGTGTGTTAGTATTGATTTGGAGATAGGGGAGCAGAGAGAGGCCCTAGATATGAGTACTTAGGGCAAGGGGACACCAACCACTTTTTTTCAGCACCGACTTTGACCTCAGAGCCAGTTGGCATATCTTCAGAGCCTACTCACCTATCTATTACAACTCCTACCACCAGTATAATTACTATATATCGATTGTTCTTACAGAGCTTAGTAGACAGCCAGAGGGCCACTGATGCTCGATTGAGGTTGTTGAGATGAGATGACTACCCTATACGGGCAAACAAGATCAGGGTTTTAGAATAGATTCAAGCAGGCAACAGCCAGATGGGAGGCCTCATAGAGAGCTGCACTTTCTGAGTTACGTGCTGACTTCCAATAACGTTTTGATGAGTTTGAGAGATGGGTTACAACTTGATTTATAGAGACAGAGACACCGAATCTATCCTAGATAAGAGAGGATTTAAATATATTACAAGAAGAGGTACGCTCTCTCACAGAGAGCCATGTAGCAGCCACTCCCTCAGTTATGCCTTAGTGGTCCAGATATTAACTCTGCGTGCACCTAGATAGTTTAATTTCTTTGTAGAGAATGATTAAGAGGTCCCGATAGTTGGGGCCAAAGAGGTCACATAAGAGACTTACAGAATTCTGATATGCCATATGACCAGGCCATTAACAAGGCCAGACATAATTCGGTGGAGACTGCAGTCATTGACAGAAAGAGGGTATAAAGATAGTTGTGGGTGCATCCTCTAGTAGTACACCGCCACCACCACTGCCTTCGCTGGCTGATATACCTCCATTTGGGGATGCTCATGACATGGGTGCCTAGTGTATCCCAGGTGTGTTCTCACTTCCTTTTATTTTTTATTATTTTGCACATTGAGGATAGTACACCGTTTTTTAGTTAAGGGTGGGGTGTACAATAATTGCCACAGGTTTTTGTTGCCGTGCTTCTTTTCCTGTCAGGCATGGGATGGTTGTAAATCTTCATGTCTAGGATAATTTGTCGTATTGTGTTTTATTTTATGTTGTGTTGTACTTTTGTGTAATTAGGAGATTATTAAGTATTTAGGATAATAGTTATATTTTGATTGATTTTTGATACCCCTTCAAAATATGTGTTAGAACTGTGTGAATGTATATATGTGTGAATATTGTGGATCTTGTTATGGCATTAAGATTAAGGACATAATAATCACTTACTAACAGTTGCATGAACCAGGTAAGTAGTAGTTGGTAATATTAACTTTGTGCCATGAGTGTTTGAGATACTACTTAGTTCCCTTTATGTGTTAAATCCAGAACTTGCTCGGTTAGTCTTGCCTAGGTTGTAGGATATTTGTTAGGAATGGATCATAGGCCATTTGAATTTAGTCTACTATTAGCCTAAATCACCTTCCATGCGTGAAATAGTATCCCCTGATCCCTATTTTGAGCCTTGTAGCCTATTTTTCTTGTTTCATCTATTCATCTTCCCATTTATGCTATAACGAACCTATTTTGGACCTGGTCCTCCTTGGAGATTGTGCATCTCATCTCAGGCAAAATGCCTAAGTTGAGAGTGTCTATCATAGGGGTGCATAGTGTAAAATGGGTATGTAGAAGGGTAAAATAAGAGAAAAAGTTAGCAAGGCTGGGTGTGGTAGAAAAATAAAAAAAAAGGAAAAAGAAAGAGAAAAAGAAAAAGAAAAAGAAAAAGAAAAAGAAAAAAAAAGAAAAGAAAAATTGTGAAAAAATGAAAAAGAAAGAATAAAAGACCACACCGAACCTGAATGCGCAATAAATAATAAAAGGGAGAAATAAAAGTGGAACTAAAGGAAATTGGATAATAAGTGAGACCCCAAGGTTAGTGTAGCGCCAAGGAGGCTTAGCCACTTGATGTCCCCATATGTACCCTACCATCTTCAAGACTACATTACAAGCCAAGAAAAGTCCTATAGCGATCCTAACTTGACTGTTTAAAAACTAAGGTAAAGAAAATAAGGGCAAGACTATGATATTTGATGCACATTGATTGGAAATCCTCTTCCGAGTGTGAGTGTCTCTTGACTGTCCCTTCATTGACATGCATGATTTTATATGAGTAAGTGGGACTTCTTTGTTACTAGGGCACATGAGCCATATTGTTAGGTATTGGCTTGTTTTGGGTGGTCTAACTTTTACATATGCGTGGTTGTCTGTTGCTAATGTAATTCCATGCCTTAATCCCATTTTTTCACCTTGTTATGCTTCATGTTCTTACATACTTGGTTTTGAAAAGTGAGATTAGAAGGGGTGTTGTATTTTCAGCTTAAAGTGTTGAGTGATTGCCTTGAATAACTTGGATTCTCCTAGTTAAGCGTCGTTTTTGTTTTGTTGTCAATTGTTGCCTGAGGACATGCAAACATTCTAAGTTGAGGGTGTTGATGTGCTATAGAAATATAGCACTCTTGATACTTAAAACAAGGAAAATATCTAAGTTTCTGAGGTTGTTTTAGTAGATTGATGCGTTTTGGGTATGTTTTGTAGGAAATCATGTTTTGGATGCTAAGTTCGTGAAAATGATGAAAAAGATAATTTTGTCTACTTATGGAAGAAAATATGGATGTTTGGGACACTTTTTAAGTTATTCATGACCAAAGCATGTGCGGGAACTGAAGAAGAGCTGAAAAGATGACTCTCGTCACTTGTTAAGTCAACATATGGACCACATGTAGTACATGTAGACCACATGTGGGAAAAGCAAGTGTCAGAAGTCCAAAATATTGAGAGATAACCTGTAGGATTTTTTAGTCCTGGCACTTGCGCCCACCTTGCAGGCCACAAGTAATACTCGCGCCCAAGGTCAGGGTGTAAGTAAGGACCACAAGTAGCCACCAACCCTTTTTTCTCTTATTTTATTTGGGCTTTGATTTTAGGGTTTCTTCATGTACTATAAATACCCTTTATGTGTTTTTATCTCTAAATTGATTTTATTTGGGCTTTGATCTTGGAACTCTCTTATATTAACTTTAGTTGATTAATTCAGTCATGGATTTAGGTTTTCTACTTATTATTGTGATTTTATCTATGCTTTCAATCACGAATGTTGTTGATTACTTCACAAGCATGAGTAACTAAAAACCCATAGCTAGGGTTGTGGAAACCTTGGTAGATTGACCAAGTAGGGAAAGTGCTATTGTTGCTTTGAATCGATACTCATGCATGTATTGCTTTATCTTCAGTATAATAGTTCTCTTAATGGGTGCACACATTAGAATCCCGCCTAGATTATTTCTACTTACTCCAAAAGAGGAGTAGTGATGAGGAAAATATAAAGACAATAGTAATTTAGAGTTTAACTATGGATCCACGCTTCTAGGTTTTATCTTAGTAAGATAGTTAGATTTCATCTAATAACTAGAGACTCAAAAAATAATAATTAACTGGGATCAAGATAAGGGTTAGTAAGGCTACTTCCTGAGACTCAAAAGGTAAATGGTGAAATCCTTTTGCTCATTCAAAAAACTATAAAAGGTACATAACTTATTGATTCTGCATGCAAGGCTTTGGGTTGGTTCAACAAGCACGATAAGATACGAAGTTGAGAAGCCGTCGCTTACGACTTATTACAACTGAAGTTGATATTTGCTACTAGTTCGGCATTGTGTAATACCCCGTAATATTTTAAGCTCAATTCAGCTCTTGGTTACATGCTTAAGGGGTCCAAGGCTTTAAAATTTCATGAAGTGTTAAGGATTTATTCATTTTCAAAATCCCTAAACTTTGCAGATTTTTTAGTTTAGCCTTCCCGACCCCAAAATGTTTGCTATTAAGTTGTATCATCGTTAAGGAGGGTAAAAGTATGTCTCGGGTGAGTTTTGAGATTTTTGGACGAGGTTTGAGACGTGTTTGGATAGCCAAAATAGTGAAGCAGCGTGATAAGGCCGCGACACATTGCTCTCTACCGTGGTGAGGAGCTCTGCGATGTGTTTCTCTCTCTCCCAGAGTAAGCGATGCGACGCATTGCTCTCTCCCATGGAGACAGGCCCAACACGTGAATCTATCCCGCACAGTTAGATAGTCAGTCAGTTATTTCAGTATTAACAGTTGTTCTAGATAAAAGGTTTGGTTTATAGTATTTTATCCGATATTTTAGACATGCTTTGATACGTATTATAGTATTCAGTTTTACAGTACCTTAGCAGTGTATCTTCCACTTATGTATTATATTATTGTTTTACTTAGTGCTCACAGCAGGTATCAGTTCATGGGTTAGCTTATGGTCATTTTTGATTGTAAGCACCATTGTTGCAACTAGGGGTTAGCCTCAGGTCGTGACACATTGATACTCAATCCCCCCATTTACTTTTCTAGTTTTGCCCATAGATTATAACAGCTGAGAGCTATGATTCCATGTATTCCCTTAGGATTTGACCCCAACCTTTGTTGGGTTACTATATTGGCAGCAACCGTATCATATTCTTAGATAAGATATAACTTGGACGTCACCACGTTACAGAGTTTAGGTAGTGGGTCTTTGGGTTTAACAACTTTGGGTGATTATTCTAGCTAAGCCATACCTCCTCTTATTGAGTCGGTCCACAGAGGTATCTTTGTATGTAATGAGGTTGGCTATTTATCCAACGACTATCTTTGCTATTTTTTTGGCCTACTCCAATATTGACAGTGAGAGGTAGAGGTTCTATTAGAGGTGTGCGAAGCAAAGGCAGTAGTGCCCATAGTGGTGGTTGTAAGGATACTCAGATGGGTGGTAGTCATGGATAGTGCTATACTATACCTGCCAGACCAGAGGCAGAGGCTTCCAACACTGTTATCATATGTATCCTCCTTGTTTGTTTTAGATCTACATTTTTGTTCTTTGATTTGAGGTCGATTTTCTTCTATGTGTCTATATATTTTTCTTTGGGTTTTGATTTTTCTAGTGATCTTGTTGCCATGCCTATCAATGTATCTACCCCTATAGGAGACTTTTTAGTGGTGGATTCGATGTATAGATCTTGTGTTGTGACCTTTACTATGTGTGAGACTTAGGAAGACCTATTTATCCTAGATATGGTAGATTTTGATGTTATCTTGGGTATGGATTGGCTAACTCCTTATCATGCTGTCCTAGACTGTTATGCTAAGACCATTAACTTAGCTTCACCAAGTGTGCCGAGAGTAGCATAGATAGGTATGCTTCATTCGGGTCCTAAGAGAGTTATATCTTTCTTCAGGCTCGTCGCTTGATTGGGAGAGGAAGTTTGTCCTATTTGGCTCATATTCATGATACTAGAGTTGCTTCACCGCCTCCTTTCGATCCTATTTGTATTGTCTATGAGTTCATGGATGTTTTTTCTATGGATTTTCTTGGTATGCTTTTGGATCGTGATATTGAATTTGCTATTAATATTGAGTTGGGTACCAAGACCATTTTTATTCCACCTTATAGGATGGATCCAATAGACTTAAAGAACTTGAAAGATCAATCGCAGGAGTTGTTGGATAAAAGATTTATCACCTTGGGGTATGCCTATCTTATTTGTAAAGAAAAAGAATGGGTCTATGCATATGTCTATTAATTATCAACACTTAAACTAGGTGACAATTAAGAATAAGTATCATCTTCATTGTATTTATGATTTGTTTGATCAGCTTCAGGGTGCTTCAGTGTTTTCAAAGATTGATTTAAGGTTCGGGTATCACCAGTTGAGGATTAGAGATTTGAATATTCTGAAGATAGCTTTTGAAACTCGATACGGTCATTATGAGTTCTTGGATATGTCCTTTGGGTTGACCAATCCCCCAACCACATTCATGAAGCGTATGGACTAAGTATTTCAATCGTATCTCAACTCTTTTGTCATTGTATTTATAGATGTATCTTGGTTTAATCCAAGAGTGAGGCTAAGCACGAGGAGAATTTGTGAATTTTGCTTCAAACATTGAGGGATGAGAAATTGCATGCTATGTTCTCCAAGTATAAGTTTTTGTTAGAGTTTCTTTCTTTCTTAGGTCATGTGGTGACCAAGGATAATATTATGGTCGATCCAGTCAAGATTGCAGTGGTTCATAATTGGGATAGGCCTACTTCTCCTATTGAGATTCGCAGTTTTATTGGTTTACAAGGTTACTATCAGTGCTTTATTGAGGTTTTTCATATGTTGTAGCTCCATTGACCAAATTTACTTATAAGAAGATTTCATTCCATTTGTCTGATGCTTGTGAAGAAAACTTTAAAAAGCTCAAGGATTTGTTAACATCAACTTCTATATTAATTTTTCCCAAGGAAGACATGGATTTTACCATCTTTTATAATGCTTCAGGTGTTGGGTTAGGTGCTGTGTTGATATAGGAGGATAAGGTTATTGCATATACTTCTTGTTAGTGAAAAACTATGAGAGAAATTACCGTACCCATGATTTGGAGTTATGCACAGTTGTTTTTTCTTTGAAGTTGGGGAGGCACTACTTATATCAAGTTCGTTGTGAGATTTTCTTAGATCATCGTAGCCTTTAATATTTCTTCACACAACAAGATCTTAATATGAGATAGTACCATTGGCTTGAGTTTTTTAAGGATTACGACCTAACTATTCTTTATTATCCTGGCAAGGCTAATATGGTTGCAGATGCATTGAGTTAAAAGTCGGCTAGTATGGGTAGCTTGGCAAAACTTTTGACCCAAAAGATGCCTTTTGCTTAGAGGTTCAGTCTTTGGCTAACCAGAAGGTTAGGATTGATATTTCGATGCCTGGGTGTGTTTTGGCATTTGTGGAGGCTAGGTTTTCCTTAATGGAACAGATTTGGGCTTTTTAATTTTATGACATGGGGTTAAGAGTAATTCAGGATAAGGTGTTGAGTGGAGAGGTTAAGGAAGCCTCGCTTGATTCAGATGGGGTTTTGAGAATTATAGGTTGAGTTTGTGTGCCAAGAATGGGTGATTAGATTAGACTGATTTTGGAGAAGGCTCATTTTTCTCGGTATTCGATGCATCCGAGAGTGACCAAGATGTATTGTGATTTGAGGTAGCACTACCGGTGGGGTGGTATGAGGAAGGATTTAGCAAATTTTATAGCTCATTGCTTATGTTTCTAGCAGGTGAAGGTCGAGTATTTAAGGCCTAGTGGTTTGCATCAGCGTTTATCCATTTCGTATTAGAAATGGGAACAGATCACTATGGACTTTGTGATTGAGTTGCCTCGTACTTCTTATGATTTTGATAGTGTTTGGGTCATCGTTGATCGATTGACCGAATCTACTTATTTTATTCTGGTTTAGTTTTTATTTAGTGCTGAGAGGTTGGCCCGTATCTATATTTGTAAGATAGTTCATATTTATGGTGAGCCAGTGTCTATCATCTCCGATAGAGGTTCAGTGTTCACATCTTACTTTTGAAATACTTTTCAGGAGGAGTTAGGTTCCCAAATTGATCTCAGTACAATATTTTAGCCCATACATTGGTCAATTGGAGAGGACTATTCAGGTTTTGGAGGATATGCTCCATGCTTATGTTATGGACTTGAAAGGTCAGTGGAAGAAACATCTAGCTTTCATAGAGTTTGTATATAATAATAGCTACCATTCCAGTATTGAGACGGATTCTTTTGATGCTTTCTGTGGTAGGCATTCTCACTCTTCGATTGGTTGGTTTGAGGTTTTTGATAGTAGATCTCGAGGTACAGACTTGTTTTATGGGTCTTTGGATAGAGTTTGGGTTACTGAAGATAGACTTCAAGAGACTTAGAGTAGGTAGAAGAGCTATGCGGATCGTAGAATTTGTGCCTTAAAGTTTAGTATTAGTGATCAAGTCTTGCTTTATATGTCGTACATAAAGGGTATGATGAGGTGTGGAAGGGGGGAAATCTTAGCCCCAAGTATATTAGACCTTTTGAAATTCTTCAAACTATTGGGGATATGGCCTATAAGTTAGCATTGCCCCTATATTTGTCAGCTATTCATCTAATTTTTCATGTTTCTATGCTTTGGCGTTACATTTTGAATGAGTCTATGTTATTCATTGGGATCTGGTACAATTTGATGATAGGTTATATTTTTTTTAAGAGCCCATCTCTATTCTAGCCAGGGATGTTAGACGACTGCGTTCTAGAGATATTTCAATGGTTAGCGTCTAGTGGATACACCGACCTGTAGATAAGGCTACTAGGAGGTCGAGTCTGGTATGCATGGTAGTTTTCCCCAACTTTTGGCTAATTCAAGTATTTCTCTTACCTATAGTTTAAGGACAAACTAGATTCTAGTGGTGGATGATGTAAGGACCTAATTTTTGGTAATTTTTGTGAATTATTTATTTTTGTGAGGTTTGACTATTTTACCCCACCAGTGGTTGCTTTGTGGTATTTCTAGGGCGTGGGGATTATTGGCATGGTTCTTAATGTATTTCGGTGTGATTTGTATGAGTTTGTGGTTTTTGGTGGTTAAAAGGGTTTATAATTGACTTTGGTCAATATTTTTAGTTCTATGCACCAGATGGCATTACGAGTTGCGCCAATAGATCCGGAACAAAGATTTTAGATTTTTGACATGGTTGGAGTAGTGTTATAAATTTTATATCTCATTTCGACTCTTGGTTTATAAACTTGTAAAATTGGGTTTCGAGGGTCAATTTTGTGATAGTGATTTTTTTTTGAAAATATAATATTGCCATTGAGTCTGGAGCATAAAATTTGATTGGGTAGCATAGTTCATTTATATTCTTGAGATTTTGGATGAATCCCGAGGGTCCCATGGAGAGTTGGAATTCGTTAAGTCTCTTGCTGATGCACCACTCAGCTGGTGTAGCTGATTAAGCAGCTAGCTGATTGCTTAAGAGACTTGACTTGCACCAGCGAGTGTCGCTTAAGTGGCCTTAGGTCTGCTTAAGTGACTTAGGTAGCCTTGGCAGGTGTTGTTTGAGCGGCACTTGGCCACTTAAGCGATGGCTGCTAAAGCGGCCTAGTGACCGCTTAAGCAACGTTTGGGTGGGTTTTATACCCTTTTTTCATAATTTTTCACAATTATTGTCATTTGGAGCTTGGAGGTTTTAGTTTTTGGGAGATTTTTTCCATTTTTGAGCTTGTGTAAGCTCTAAATCCCTATTTCAATTATTTTTCTTCGAACCTTGTCATTTAAATAAACTTGAATTCAAAAGTGAAATTTGGGGATTTTGGCCCGAAAGACTTAAATTAGTAATTCTTTGATTGAAACCCTAATTTCAACCCGTTTCACTTGGATTTTCTTCTATGGGTTCCTTTAATCACAGGGAATAGATTTTTAAAATAAAATTATGGTTTTACCCTTCTCTTTTGAAAAACCCATTTCGAGGGTCTATTTTGACCCCAATATTGAATTGGGAAATATGGGTATTGCTGGCTTCCTTTTAATACGTAGATTCCATATTTGTATCATTGGCTTCATAGTTTGACCTTTTGGACTGAGATATTATCATCGAGGTAATTTATGGCTTAACTTTCTTCAGACTAAGCTGGGAGGTTAATATTGATATAAAATCATGTCATGGGTATGGGAACTAATCATAAAGATGGCTCTACTATTGTTGTGTGCCCTTGTTCGGGACTGTGATATTGTTATTTGATGGTTTTGAGAGATTATTTGCTATGTGTGACCGTGTGGAGTCTTCTATGGTGTTATTGGCCATGTAATGATATAATTGGTTGGTTTCTTGGTGGAAAATGTCTAAGTAGGTATTTGTGTGATATCAAATGGCATATGTGTATATATCTTACTCTATTAGTTTATAGACTATATTGGATTCATGGATGATTGGCATATTGAGTGAATTTTGGCTCACATGGTTGGTATATAGGTTGGATTTGAAATTTTTCATTCTTATTATTTGTGACCATTACATTCTCATATCATATACATTCATGAAACATTGGTACCACTATGGAATTATTGTCTTTTTCTGACCAAAAATATAGTATCTTAAAAATCCTTTGCCGATGCATGTGCCGAAAAGGAGTTAGGGATATTGGATTGGTATGGGATATTAGATGTGTATGGATTGACGAACCCCCCATGAGTCCTACATTGGGATCATAGCTCGGTAGATGTATACGGAAGTTGTGCGGCAACCTCATGCATCATATCATCATCATCATCTTCATTGCATTTTACACATTGTTCACATTTGGTATTGTATTTTTGTTCTAGACTTGATAAATATCCATTGTGCCTCTTTCTTGTACTTGTGTTTTTGGTATATGTGAATATTGTAGAATTGTTAGTGGAGATACTATTGGCTACTATTTGGTACATTTTCTAATTACAGGTGACGTGTCCATAGTGTGTATTTTATTTACTTTATTTTCTACTCTGCTCAGTTAGCCTATGACAAGCTATGATACCTATTGAGTACAAGTGGATCGTACTTACCCCTACTGTGCACTTTTGATGCAAATCCAGGTTTGAGTGTACCACTTGGTGGTTGATTTGAGCGGTGTTTTGAGTATCTTTGAGGTAGAGGTTGGCCTACGCTTCCAGAGTTGATCCGACCTACGCTTCCAGAGTTGATCTACTACCTCTTTCTATTTATTTTTGTATTCTGAGACAAATTATGATCCTTTTGGACTATCAGTTGTATATTTTTGTCTTTAAGATGTATTTAGTTGGTTCTTACACTATGACACCGGATTTTGGGAGATTTATGGTATCATTGTTATGTAATTTTCCGCTATTATTGTATATGTCTGGTTCGACTTTATTCTAGAAACCTTAACTTGGATTATGATGTTGTTTGCCCTTTTCATTTCAGTTTGGGTGATAGGCTTACTTGTCAAGTCTTGCCGTGATAAGTGCCATCATGACCCTTGGTTTTTGGGTCGTGACAGTTAGTTTTCAAATGTTGGAACAAAACCAAATCAAATAAGTTGATATTTCATAGCTTGAAGTTTGTAGTTTATCCTCTTTTTTTATACTTTCAAGCACATGTTATTGACTCTATTTAAACATAATCCTACCAAATTAATCACTCTTTTAACAAATAAGGAATATATGTGTAATCAACTTATATATGTTGTTTTTTTGATATAATCGTATGCTTTTTTCACGATCCAAATTCTCATGTCATGATTACACCTACTATAATTCACTAGTAGGTAGCTGAACCCATAGCTTGGAATAATAAGTAACAGACCAATAAGAGGAAGAGTGATATACAAGGTAAAATGACCAATATAAGGACTAAACACAAGAAATAAAACCTGCACATACATATAAAGGGAGAAAAGGAACAAAGTATACAAAACAACCCCCCAAGGCTTGGTATCAGTTTGTGTAAGAGCCACTACATATACAAGGAGTACCAAATAGATATAACATATATCAAACTGTCTTTGAATATACAAATAATACTAGCCCAAACATGGAATGAGATGGATTAACTCAGGTTGTCAAGAGTTCACCTAAGTTCTTGAGTCCAAAAGCTCCGCATTAGAAAGACCTTAGCAGCAATGACTTGTACTAGGATATACATCAGGAAAAAAGATGCAAATGTATAGTATGAGTATCAAAACAAGTGGTACTCAGTAGGCATCATAGGCTGACTGAGTTCAAATAAGATATTCATTTGACAAAATACAAATATAACTAAAGTTAGGTAAACAAGGACCCAAATAAGAATGACATGTTTACTCTAGGAAAATAAGGGGATACAAGTAAACTACAACAAAAATTATAATAATAATAATCTAACTAAAATCTAATCGGACCCCCATAAGCCCAGAAAGGACAAACAACAATTAATGTAACCCACTCAGCCCCAATAAGCACCGTGAATGCAAACAATAAACAATGCTAACTTAAAGCAATGCATAAGAATAGACATGTGTGAATGAATGCCATAAAATGCAATATAAAATGAATGTCATGTCATGTTATGTTATGTTCGACTATATATATACTATTCACTCTCCATCTATGGCTAGTAAAGGCAGGACCCATGGAGTACTAAAGATATCCGCATACTTTGTCCAAAGTCAAATAGAGAATTCTTAATGGTAATCAATAGTGTCATTTTACCAGTCTCTAATCGGGACTAAAATAGTCCATTTAACCATTTTAAAACTCAGAATCTAGTTCTATGTTAGTGTCATTTTACCAGACTCTAATTGGGACTAAAATAGTCCATTTTTCCATTTTAAAACTCAGAATCTAGTCCTATGTTCCTCAAGTCTCACTTTTAAAAAAATAGTATTTTTAGGCCAAGACACTAATATAACATGAATATGCAATCAATAACAAACAAAGTAAAGTGAATAAACTCAATCAATCAACTAATACATTCTATGTATTTAGGTCATGGTAGGCATTGTAGGTCCATAAGATGTTCTCATCAGACTCTATCCAGAATGAGGTGTTATGAATATTGTGATTTTGGGCATTATTAGAAGGAGTGACCCTGACGTGAGTTTGTTAGGCCGCTATATTTATAGCTTCATGCCCCTAGGGCTCTATCTCTACTAATCAAATATGGTGCACTGAGTATAAGGGGTGTTTCACAAGATACTAGATATGATTCTCACCTAAGTGGTGCAGGTGGTTATGTAAATACTTAGTTTGAGGATGAATATTATTAGCTATATATTTTTCTTGGTAGAATAGGGGTCGAGGTTTTAGAGGTAGTCATCACAGGTATGATTTTGATTTTTTTTTCATTCAACTTTTGTGTTATTTTATTTGAGGCTCTATGTTCATATATATTATTCTATTTTATTCTTTATTACGTTTGTCCTGTGAGCTTTTGCTTGCGCCTATATATGTTGCTACTACCATAATTGATTCTTTAGTATTAGATCGTGTGTATCAGCCTTGCATAGTAACCATCTTAAGGATTGCCACTTGGGTATGTCTTATCATCGTAGGATTAGTGGTTTTTAATATGGTTTTAGACATAGGGTGTTTGTCTCCTTATCACACAATTGCAGGTTGCTTTGCCTAAGTTTCTACTTTAATTATGCTTGGTATCCTTTAGATTGAGAGGCTAGGGATTGATAGCCAGTTGTCGAGAGGGATTATGTCATGTCTTCAATAAATGAGGATGGTAGTGAAGGAATGTATAACTTTTTTACTTGTTCTTGTGATACTAACATTTACACTTCTTCACCTTAATCAGTTTATGTGGTTGGAGTTTTTTGATATCTTTCCAACTGATTTATCAAGGTTTTTAGCCCGATAATGATTTTGACTTTTGTATTGATATTAAGATGGGCACCTACCTTATTTTTATTCCTCTGTACTAGATGGCTTCAACTATGTTGGGGAAGCTTAAAAAGCAGCTTTAAGATTTTTTAAGAAGGGTAATTTTTTGACCTAAGTGTTCCTCTATTACATGCTTATGTTCAACTTATAAAGAAGGAATATGGTTCCATACATGTGTGTATTGACTAGAGACAGCTGAAACAAGGTAACTAATAAAGTAAAGTGTATGATGCCACATATTGATGATCTGTTAGACCAACTTCTAGGTCAATCATATTTTCTAAGTTTGAATCGAGTTTAGGCTACCATCAGTTGTGGATTTAGGCAGTGGTTATAATACAGACTACATTTAGGTCTCATTGTGGATATTATGACTTCTTGACTGTGTCATTTGGTTTGACCAATGCTCCAACATTACTTATGGATTTGATGGACTATTTTTTTAGGTCTTATTTCAACCTGTTTGTGATAGTATTCCTTGAATACACCTTAGGTCTATCCTTATGGGATCATCACCTACATACTATGTTTTTGAGTGTGAGGTTCGATATAGGTGTGTGATATTATTGGTGCATGCGATTCCCAAGGATAGGATTATAGTAGACTGACTAAGTTTGAGACATTTAGTGTTTGAGATAGGCCTACTTCTCCTATCATTATTCGTAGTTCTATCCAACTATGGAGTTATTACCACTAGTTTATAACGGGGCTTTCTCCTATTGTAGTGCCATTGACTAGGCTGATTAAGGAAAATAGGAATTTTTAATGGTTTGGTGAGAGGATGCGAGCTTTCTAAAGATCATGTCCTTATTGGCTCCAGTTTTTATTTTTGACTTTTTTGTCAGTTGCTAGGGATTATAATTTATTGTGATGTTTCTTGGGTTGATTTAGGCTGTGTTGATGTACGACTCTAGATGAGAAATTGGAGGTGTTATGGGATGAAAAAGGTTATTACATACATTATATCTCAGTACGTTGTTATTAGTGGGTCAATTTAAGACCCAAAGGTTTGACTCAATGGCTACGTAGATAGCTATAGATTTTGTGAATTATTTACCACATACATTTAATGGGTTTACACTATTTGGGGCATTATTCATAGGTCAACTGGGCATGGTTATTGCTATAGGTTCAGTTTTCTTGCAAGTTAAGAGAGGTTGGATCAGATTTGCATTCATAAGTTAGTTTATTTGCATGAGGTTCTAGTTTCTATTTTTTTCAATCAGGGGACTTAGTTTGCATAATGTTTTGAGAGGCTGATTTAGAGGGATTTAGGTACTTGAGTTGAGATAACATAAGTTTCTTTCCATGGGCGGATGGTCGGTCAGAGCAGACCATTCAGGTTCTGGAGAATATGGCATGGGCCTCTTTATTAATTTTAAGAGTTATTGAGACTATTTCAAATCCCCAAAAGAGTCCACATATAGTGTTTATCACCATTTTAATATTCAGATGGCTTTTTTTGAGGAGTTGTATGATCGATGGTATAGTTGTCTGATGAGTTAGTTTCAAGATTTGAGGTTAGGCCATGGGCATAGAGCTGTTATGTGATTCTACGGATAGGGTCTAGATAGTTCAAGAGAGATTCTATACAATCTGGAGTAGGCAAAGAGTTATACTGATCATGGGATGGAGGACTTAGAGAATAGGATTGGTGATCAAGTGTTTCAATAGGGGTAACCTATGAAGGGCATAGAGAGATCCGAGAATGGAGGCAAGTTCAACCCAACATATATTAGTCCATTTGAGATGCTTTAGTTTGTTAGTGATGTGGTATATGAGTTAGCTTTGCCTCTATCCTTTTTGGTTGTTCACTCGATACTTCATGTGTCTATGTAGTGACAATATTTTTTGGATAGGTCCCATTTGATTCAGTGGGATTATGTTTAGTAGTGTGCATGTTTAACTCTCAAAGAGGAGTTGGTTTCTATTTTGGGTGGTGGGGTAATGGAGTTAAGATTGAGGGACAATCAAGTAGTTAAGGAAAAGCGGAGGAATCATTAAGTTGAAGAGGCTACCTTAGACACCTCGAAGGTAATGCTGACCTAATATACCCATCTTTTTGAGATGTTAGGTTTATCATGTTCATTTACTTTCAAGGATGAAAGTTCTTTAGTAGTGGATGTTGTAATGAACCTCAAGGTTATTTTTTGAAATTTCATGCGATTTCCTTATGTTAAGCCTTCATGTAGTTGCTACATGGTATTATAACTTTCTAGGATAGGTATTTAATTTTCAATGAGTTTGGTTAGGTTTTAAGCCAATTTTTCTATTTTAGAATATCCTTAGATGAGATTTTTAGGTTTTAAGCCGATTTTTTAGTAAACAGCCTCAAATGGGATTTCTGACAATTTTGTTAGCTCCAAAATATGGATTGTAGACTAGAGCGACCTTTGGTTTGGGTCTCAATTCTTCCAATCTCATTTTGTCTGTTGGGGTGGATTTTACTGTAATTTAGGAAAGTGTTAGGCATTGGTCAATATTTCATCAGGACGCCTTTATTGGTCATTTTGGTGATTCTATTGAGTCTACAATTCTATTTCCAGTCAGGTAGCATATTTGGTTTGTGTTCACGGGGTTCTGACCAAATATTATGGACCCCTTTACAGAATTTCTAGACATAGAGAAATTGCTAGGGAACAACACCTGGTCCATCCCTTTTCTCTTCATTGTATTCTCAAAGGTCTAATTTTACTAGCTTTCTATCGCATATTTGTATCACATAAGGGGTTATCGCGATCGTTATGAATTCATTAAGGGACCACGCTTGGATTTGTTCATCAGAATTACAGGGATATCCAATGTGATTTTGATGGATTAGACAGATTAAGGCTCACATTCATGATAGGGGTTCTGTTATTATGAATAAACTATGTCAAGAATTATATAATATTTTATCATCGTATTTGGCTCATCATTTATGAGTTTTTCACTATAACTAGAGCTTGGGACAACACAAATTGTGGATTTTCATCTAAGTTGGCTCAAAGAAGTTACATGCACCTCCCATAATTAACTTTCCATTAAATTTACTATAATTTCCATCTCTAATTCATCTTTGATTCTTGATAATTTGGAACATTCCAAGATAATTTGATTGCCAAAAATGAGTTCCTCTTTCACTTAACTTTTGAGCATGCATTCCCAGCGCTTTATGAAAGATAATTATAGGTTTATTTGTTTTTATTTGTGGGTCCCTAAGGTTAATTTCTTACTCGATTTTGGACTCAAATTTTGTAATTTTGATTTAGGTGTCGTTTTACTCATAGTAAAGTCTTGCTTGTGATTTGATTAAACGATGACTTATTTAGGTTGAGTGGAATGAAAAGGCAGCTCTTTGATGTTTCGAGGCTACTGTTTAGCTTTGAGGTAGGCTACAATTTACTTTTTTAAAACTTTAGTTCTATGAGATGATGTATTTTACGTATACTATAAGGGGTAGGGTATTTATAGGATAGGCTTAGGATTATTTCATAATTTTTGATATTATTGGCCTATTCGGGGATTAAAGTAGAATATCTGCATGAGCCTTAGATTAGGATGTTGCTATAGTGTTTGGATTAGGTTAGGAATTCTATTATCCAAACCATAGTGCTAGAATAATGTAATGTATCGTTCATATAGGTTTGGGGTAGTATCTCATGATAAGATGAGTATTCTTCTATTAGATTTCATTTAATTATATATTTTCTCCCATATTTTTCTATATCATGGATATGTCAACCTGAGGGTGTGATATGCTTTAGTTGGAATACAACTCAGTGTTTCCTTACTATGAAGGGTTGTTTTACCCTATTTTGTGTATACCTATATATATACATGCATACACATGGATTTTGGTACGATTGCAAGGAAAAACATCCATTTTGGGCTTTTAACAAGGAGAAATTGTACCACCCTTAGTACCAGTCGAATGCATTAAAGATAAAGATGTACCATCTCTATTACCATTTTTTAAAATTTTAAAGAATCCGCATCACTTATATCATTGGATTTTCTTTCTTATTTTTGAAGGATTTATACCGATTGCGATTCGCTAATTTCTACTTTAGAAAGAAACTTAGCAACCTTAAGATTTAGGTCGAGGGATATTTCTAGTCTATTTTATTGTTTACTTTCTTTTATTTATGTTGGGGAGACGAGTGAGTCCAAATGTTATTTCTGGGCGGTAAAGGTATATGTTTTGAGTTTTACCTTATTTTTTGCCATGGTCACATGTTGCATTACATATGCTGTGAGAGAAAGAGGCTCGTGGTATTACCGAACAGGTTTACTTTCCTACACTGGCCATATGTTGCACTGTACCATCTCATATTTCACTACATCAACCATATATATATATATATTTTGTGTATATTATTGCTATTAGATTCCTTTATTCTTTGTTATCCTTTAACTGCTAGATTAGTTTCTTGGTATAAATTTCCTTACATGTTATTACACTTTATATTATATTTAGAGCTTGATCATCCCATGATGCCTATGAAGACACTCAGACTGCACCCCTTGAGATGTAAATGATCGTCGTCAATATAGTAAGCCAATGAAGTTGGGTTCAAATCAATAGGGAGTGAAGACAAGGATTTCAATACTCGAGAGTGTTAGAAGTCAACTAGGAGTTGACCCGTAATGCATAGTAAATAAACATGAAGGTAAAAATTAGGGTTTTGGCTGAATGATTTTGAATTTAACAATTTTGTTGTATTGAGAATACTATCTCGAAGCTAAAAACAATTAGAGATTAAACAAGTGCAGGTGATACTTGGGGTTATGCCTTACTAGGTGTGGGTTCATGCATGTGTATTTGATTATTTGTCCAAATTCAGCTAGAAGTCATAGGTAGGCTAGATGTAGAGGTTTTAGTACTTTGTCAATCAAACACCAAATATCAAAACTAGGTTCTTTTGAACACCTCATAAATGTAATAATTTTACCAATCTATGGCCTCAATTAACATCCTTATGTCTAAGAGATGCTATTAAATGAACTAATTCAAGTTATTGTTAACATCCATTCCTCACCCATGTCTCCTCTGTCAAGAATGATATAGATTCCAAGGTAATTCGGTTTACAACTCCCAATTCTTAGTTAAAATATGGAATGAATGCAACACCCATATCACATATCTAATTAGGAAGACAAATAAACAAAACCCATGTACCAATCACAACCTATTCAAGCGTAACCCCAAGATGAATAATTAGCTACTCATAGAGACATAGTAGAGATATACCAATTTTTTTTTCAAAGTAATCCATAGAAAGTAAAGAGAATACAATATCCAAGCTTTAATTTCAATAAATCTTTAATAAAACTACTATTTCTTCACTTAAGAGTCTCTCCGATGATACTTAGCTCAAGAAAAGTACAAAAATAGTTCAATAATGGTGGAAATGGGCAGAAAACCCCTTTTGGCCCTAATTTCATGTTTTCCAAATATTACTAAAATGCCACCGCGCCCATGATCTGCTTGAGCAGAGCTAGAGTAGGTCCGTAGCAGATTGGGCATATGCGCGGCATAGATGATGCTATTTTGGACACAAGCGGGTGGTTTCTTGATATGTCCATGTGAACTTTATGGCTCTTTTTCTTTCATATTTGACCTCCCATTGACTTGAATGGATTGCTTATCTTCATTTTCAACCTTTACATGCACAAATGAGAATTATACATGATATTAACACCAAACAATGGAAAAGCATGATAATTTAACCTTAAAAGGTGCTAATAATTCATCAAATTGATGACTTATTAGCCTACCAGGTACCACATGTATTGGTACTCATACTATACTACTATATTTTTTCTATAATGCAAATCTTAGTACAAGCCTTCCTCGATGATTCTGTTTATTTGGAAGTCCTTTGCTCGGTGTTATGTTGAGAAATTATTGTTTGGATGATTATTTATCTCCTTTCAATATCCATTATCTTTGTTTTTATCTCATGTATATACTTGTATTACTTTAGCCCGTATTCTAATACTTAGTGGCTCTTGTAATGGTAATACTAATGCTGGGGGTTGGATTTCCTGGTATATTCTATATTACCTATTTCTTTTGGGACCCATTTTGAATATTATACACCTATTATGTATAGATCTATACTTGTCGGCCTTGTATCTTATTTTATCTGCTTTTATTTACTCTATTAGCTATTTGTATGTGGTGTGGTATTTGGCCTATCTATTGGCGATTTGACTCAAAGGATATGTAGATATCTAAGGATTACATGTATTGTTTTTCACATATATTTTAGAGATTGTAATCCTTTTGGGTCATTATTGATAGGTTGACTAGGATTGCCCATTGCTCTAGATTTAGTTTTCTTATAAGTTAAGAAAGGTTGTCTTTGATTTACATTAGTGAGATAGTCCATTTTCATGGGGTGTGCCAGTATCTATCATTTTTTAATCTTGGCACTTAGTTTACATAATGTTTTGGTATGTTTATTTAGAGGGAGTTGTGTACCTAAGTTAAGCTTAGCATAGATTTTTTCCCAAGGGCCAATTTTCAGTCAAAGCATACCTTTCAGGTTCTGGAGGACAAGCCTTGGACCTATGTTATTGATTTTGAGGGTTAATAAGATTAGTTCAAAGCCCTGGTAGAGTTCACATACTCTGAATGTTACTATAAGAGTATTCAGATGGCTCTTTTTGAGGGGTTGTATAATAGGCAGTATGGGTCTCTGATGGGTTGGTTTCATACTTTGAATTAAGGCCATGTGGCACACACCTGGTGAGTGATTCTACTGATAGGGCTGAAATAATTCAAGATAGATATCATATATTTCAGAACAATCAAGAGAGTAATACTAATTTAGGGATGTGGGGCTTAGTATTTGGGGTTAGTGACTAGGCGTTTCAGTGGGTATTGCACATGAAAGATATATTGAGCTTTGGGAAGAAAGGAAAGTTTAGACCCAAGCATATGTAATAACCCTGCATGTTATTTCCTCGATTGGAAGCATTCCCACATCGGCTGTAGGTTATTTATGACTTGCCAAAATTGTTGGTGCGTTGATCAGACAATTTGTTTGGATTTTAAACTCATTTTCCTACTTTGGAGTTTTGCTATTTAGGATTTTGTATCAGACCAAAACTCTTAGTAGATGATCTCAGATGAGAATTTTGACAATGCCATCATTTTTAGAACATTGATGTTCAGCTAGGGGGACCCTTGGGTTAGGTACCGAGACTTCCAAACTCATTTTGGGCTATTGGGCGGATTATGTGAAAATTGGAACTATAAGTGTAGGCCCTACACTTAGTTGAAACAATATCAGATTAAAGTTTCGATGGTTCCATTGAGTCTGAAATGTTGAATTTGGTTTGGCACCTGATATGACCACTTAAGCACCTATTGGGTCTCTTTAGCAGCCATTGGCCGTTTTAGCGATCTTGGCCCTTTGCCGGTGGTGCACGTTAGCGCCCAATGGTTGCTAAAGCAGTGCCCACTTTAGTGCTATTTAATGGCACCTACATATGTCTCCAAACCACTTTAGTGGTAGTATTGCTGCGTTAGCGGTGGGCGCTTTAGCGTCCAGGTGTCTGCTTTAGCGGCACCTATAGCCTTTATATTCCCTCTTCCCCACCCAATTTTCTATCACTTCATCCACCATTTTTGCACCATATTGAGAGCTTAAAGAAAGGAAAAAGTGGGAACTCATCCACATAACTTAAGGTAATCTAACCTACCTCATCTTGTTTATTTTCCATTAATTTTCCCTTCAATTTCCATCCTAAATCTTAGTAAAGTTGTTAGAAATTAGGGATTGAATTCCTACACTTTTAGGGTACATTTGAGACCCGATTTATGCTTCATTTGTGCTCAACTTTTTTGAGCACACATTCCTTGTCATTCGAGGGGCCTCGTGACGAGTTCAATTTTAGATTTTATTTGTGGGCCCGTTCTTAACCCAAAATTTGACCCAACCCTTAATGTAGCTATATGGGTCTTGTTTTACTCCTTATGACATTATATTACTATTTTAAAAGTGTGACGACATTTTCGGATCGTGGTGTGGATGGATGATTTATGGACGATCAAAGGATTTCAGTTCAACATCGAGGAATGCTTCTGTCTACTATTCTCTTTAGATGGTGTTTCATATATGTTGCATGTTAGATTGGGATGTTAGGATGTGATTATGGGTAGAACACCATGACTTAGACTAAATTGCGAGTTTGGGGGCTAGAAGGGTATTGGACCCTTAAGTTGCTTATTATACTTCTATAACCTTATTACCTTCTTTATAGATAGATCTAATTTATGTAATGCTTATGATATGGAAAGGGATTTAGGTATTGGAAGCATGATTAGTATGATCGTTCTTATTTGGACTATTTGGGCTATCGTGAAACCATTAATTAAGAGTAAATGGCTTAGTTACTCATGTTATGGTGGAATGGGTCTTATTTGTGTGTTACTTATTCAATGTCTAGAATTGAATTTAGATACCCTAGCCTATCTCGGGATAGAAGCTTGTCTAAAATGGATTTTGGGGATTAGAAGTAGGCCCCTCTAGCCCACCTTAGGCCAAGACCTATGTTAGCATTTGTAGAGTTATTTACACATTTTGGCATGACTAAACTTAGTTGAGGTTAATGAACCCTTAGTATGATGTTTGATACGTTACTTAGTGGATTGTAGTAGTCTTTTCCCAAATTATAATATTATGGTCATTCTCTATATATATATTGGGCCTAAGGCTGTGATTATAATGTTGGGGTTATTTGAAATATATACTGGGCCTAAGGCCATGATTTTGATGTTATGGCTATTCTGGATATATATATTGGGCCGTAGGCTGTGGTTATGATATTGGTTAGGTTTCGGGGAGTATCCTATCCTTATTAAGGAAATGGTCATAACTTACATACATATTAATGCTTATAATTGTATTTTTTGAATACAGGTGATGGCATGCATAGATTTAGTTCAATCAAGATCACATAGATGATAAATGGTACAGTTCCAACTAAAATATGATTTTATTACTCTTTTCCTAAAAAAGACTTATTCCCACTTTTCATTTTTAAAATGGATTTCTTCATAATGGGAATCGTACCATCTTAATGAATAATTTATAAGCCTAAAAATGATGTTATAGAGATTTGATCGAGATAGATTCCAGTCCATGATTTTATTACTACTATTTACTTGACCGAGAGAGAATCTAGACCTTTCTACATTTCTATGATGATTTAGTCCCAGAGTTTACTCCGAGCAATGGATTTACACTCTCCATGGTTCTAGCGATGCACTTATACATATACATACACATATATACACATATATCTCTGGTACTAAATGAATAAGTGATTACTTATGATATTGATGATATGAGTTTTGGCTCAAGCCCAATAATTGATGGTGATATTGATGATATAAGTTTTGGCTCAAGACAGATAATTGGTGGTGATATTGAAGATATAAATTTTAGATCATGACCGATGATTGATGGTGATATTGATGATATAAGTTTGGATTCACGTTCGACAATTGATGATGATATTGATGATATGAGTCTATAGATTGGGTTACTTTATGTCATCCAGATTGGTTATGGTATTATAGATTATATCTTTGTATTCATTCCTACATGGGCATTGCCTATCACCAGTATGACTTATATCTATCAGACTTATGAAGATTTTATAGGTAGAGATATGAGTATTGCTTGAAGTATATTATGTGGAGTTTGTATCTACCAACCTTATGGAGGGTTACATAGGTATAGGATTGGACTGTTGTTTGATGAGTATTGATTGAACCTTCTAAGCCTATGATAGTGGTGGTTTATGAATGGTACAATTAGGTATTGTTTGTTTGGGCTATCCGTTTACCTTGTATTATTAATGTTGTTGTGGTTAGTTTGTGTCAGGTTTATTATTGTACTAGTATTGAGATTTGAGGTATGATTCTAATTTTTTTATCTTACAAATATATTATAATGCACGATTATCCATTGGGTAGGTAATATGGTTTCAGACCCTGATATTATGATTCTTTTTTTACAGTTTCTTTTATTATGGTAATTATCTCATGTTTAGATGTACGGATTGAAGACCCTAATTATATTAGCACTAGTTCCTACTATGATTAGGAGGCCTAGAGATACTAGTGTGATTACTTAGCATGTACCCTTGAGTTACCGTTGTTATGTATATGTATCTATCTACAATGTTATGGTATTACCTTATACCCTCCATTCTTTCACTTATTCATGTTGTATATCCATTCGTTGGCCTTGTATACTACTATATATTTCCTTCTTCTATTCTTTATTTGCATAAGAACAGTGATACACAGTATAGTGCTAGGGTCTCGGAGTATGTTTGGAATATGATAACTTATCCTTATTGTTGCATTAGATTATTATGTTAGTTTCTTGGGTATAAATAGAATAGTTATCCTTATTACTTCTTAGCTTTATTATGTAGTTTGCTTGATATTTTGGTGTAGTTTACATTCCTGCTTGCATGATATTTATATTTTCATTTTCTTTAAAGCTCAGTCGGCAGTTCCGTACTGAGTACCACGTATTTTATTGGTACTTATACTACACTTCTGCAACCTATAGGTCATAGTATGGGTTCTCGCCGTTGTTGTGTGCATCGTGTAGAACAGCTTGGTTCAGAGACATAGGGTGAGCTCCTAGGGTTCATAGTATTATTATCCTCCCTCTTATGTACTAGAGTAGTCTCTATGTTGTATTCAAAGATGGGTTGTATTAGTATACACATTTTGTACTTTATTTTTGTAATTTTTATCACATTATAAGCTCTTGTAGTAAGATTTTACCAAGTTTTGGGACTATCGTATGCATTCTAGTCTTTTACTTTATTTATTCTGCATTTATCCTTTATTTCTCTTGGTAGTTCGTTGCTAGTAGTTTTAGACTATGGGTTGGATTGACTATTTGTGGGTTATAGTAGGCACCATCATGGCTTGAGGATTTAGGTTATGATAAATTGGTATCAGAGCCAGGTTTATCGTTGTGTTGGTACAAGAGCTTTGTGTCTAGTAGAGTCTTGCTGATCGGGGCAAAGATGTTTGTATCCTATCTTTGGAAGGCTACAGGGCCTTCTTAGGAAATTCTATTCTTGACTCCTTGTCATGTATCAGTGATTCTATGAGCCTCAAGTACACTCTTTGACTCTATTCTATCCTAGATGGATGATGCGAGGTTGTCGATAGATGCAGAGAATGCTTTGATCAACATTTTCAAAGCTTCAACACAACATCGAACCAGGAAATCAGTGATGGATATCAAAGATCTCCAGCATTAGTCAGAGTATTGGGGCCAACCCAGGCTCCGATAGAGTTTGGGACCGCTTAAGCCTTTCAAGATTCAACACTGGGGATCCCTAGTCTTTTTATGGATACCTAATGTGTGAGCAGATGCTAACATATTTGAGGATTTTAACTAAGAATAATTGCAAAGTCTTAAGTAACTTTTGTCGTTTTTGATTATTTTATGTTTGATTTTGCAGTAGAAGCTGATATGATAGAGAACCAACAATAATGGAAGCAAAAAGGCTGAAATTTAAAGCAATTAAAAGACAAGTACAACTGGCGACACTAATGATAGGTCGTCAGCTCGGTGATAGGCTATCAAGGCCATCGTCAGCCTTAAATAGGGAATGAGTTGTAGCAGGTAGAATCGATGACATTTTATGATAGGCTGTCATAATGGTGATAAGTAATCAGGTATGCCGTCAGACTTAGGCAGGACATGAGAATTGGAGCAAAAGTGTGACGATATTTCTGATAAGTCGTCATACTCCTAATAAGCCATCAGAAGTTGCCATCAACCTAAGACATGACTAGTACAAATTTGAAGAAAACCTGACAACATTCTTGATAAGTCGTCAGGATCTTGATAAGGCGTCACCAATAGTCGTCGTCTATTCCGAGAAAAAGATGTAACCTTGATTTTATTTCCTTATTTAGGGTGAACTATTTAAAGCTTTGTTTTAGGGTTTTCTAGAGAGAATGCCAAAGAGGCCCGATCATTGAGTTTTGACAATAATTTTGATATTTTCTCTCTAATTTCTTAGCTTGAAAAAGCAAATACTTTGAAGAGTTTATTATCATTATTCTAGGATTTTCCTTTGTGATCTTATTTGAGAATCTCTAGTTTCTATTCATCTTGTGGGAAGTTTATCTTTCAAAGCATGAATTTATCTAGTTGCTTCAATTTTTACGTCATGAGTGGCTAAATTCCTTTAACCTGAATTATGGAATCTAGGGTTAGGTCTTGATAAGGTGCTAAGTGTTCAAGATTTAAAAGGTGGTAGGATTTCTTGATAATTCTGAGGTTTTAATTAACGTCTGTTGGTTGTAAACAATAGAAACACCTGCTTTGGTTTTCTTGAGAAAGAAATCAAATATAGTGGGAAGTGAATTATCAATAGGGACTTGGAAATACTTTATTTAATAATCAGTGCTACAACAAGGTTGGTTAACCTGAGGTAAAATCTGGGCAGTGCATATAAATTTCCTATGTCCGAGAGGATTAGGTAAATAAATGCTTAAGTAGGTCGAGAGACATTTAAGCATAAATCAATAAAGATAACTTGTTGTCCTACCAACCGTGAGAATCTTGAACCACCGTTAGCATCTGTCAAGTACCGAAAGCCCTAGTGAACATAATTCTAGTTTTTCAGAAAATCTTGATTACAAACACTGATTAAAGCAACCGACAATTACTTGTTAAACTCAAAACCCCCATTTTATCTTTTCATGCCAGTTATTTGAATTTAACTTGTATCTTTAGTTTCAAACTAGGTTAATCACCACTTACATTGTTCGCTGTGGATTTGACCCCGACTCTAAAGTTGGGTAGCTATATTGATGACGACCACCTCGCACTAAATTGAAGTGTAAGTTGAGCGTTATAAAAAATGGCGCCATTTTTAGGGAATAATTTGGCGTATTGAGTTGGTTTAAAATTTTAGCCTACTTGTTTGAATTTAAACTTGTAAATATTTATTTTTCGTTTTCTTTTATTTTTGGTGTTAGGTAGATTTTTATTTTAGTTTACTTATTACTATGGCATCTTGGAATGAACATGAGCTTGGTGGTTGGAAATTATATCTTGATGGTCCATGTCCATAGTGTGATGGATCTCACTTTTGACAAGATTGTAGATATGCTCCTCAGAGAGAGATGTGTACACCATCTCCATCCTACTGGGAGTATGATTGTTCTTTATATGGTGGTTAAGATGGACATTGGAGTGATTGCCCAACTGCCCTCTCCCCCCATTGTGCTAACCCAAATTCTAGTTGTTCTTATGATTTTGATAGGTCTTATGGTCAAGAACAGAAAGAACGAATCACCAGAAAGAGTGGAATTGAAGCTATGCTTCAATAAATGTTGGATTGTGTGGACACAATGAATGATCTCATACGTGATATACATCAAGACATAAGGGAAAATAACAAGGAAAGAAGAATGATAGAGGATATAGATATAGAGGTTAAGCATTCAAAGCACTTTTCTATTCCATGTGGAACTAAAACCCATAACTAGGGTTGTGGGATCTATGATGATTCCTCCATTGATTTAATAGTTGGCTAGGGTTTGAATGATTGTGGGAACATCTTGATAATTCTTTTGTATTAATTATTTTTTGTTGGTTGCAAATAATAGATCTCACCGTATGTTGATTTACTCGAATTGAGAAATAAACGAAAGGTAGTGAATTATAAATGAGGATTTGGGAAGGTTAAGCTCCCATCTAATGGTTAATACTGTAGCAAGATTGACCAACTTGAGATAAAATTAGTATAAATAGGATGGTTTCCTAAGTTCGAGAGAATTAGGAAGCCAAACATCTAGGTAGATTGAGAAACACTTAGATGAACTATCGAACTTGATAATTTGGTGTTTCCCACAAGTCATGAGAGCCCAGTACTACAGTTATTATTCAATGGAGGATTAATAGTCATAGTGATCACCACCCTAGTTTCTCTCTATCATTGATTTGAACCATTGAAATCTTAGTTTTGAGTTCTGAAACAATTTGAACACTTAACCATAGTCTAATTATCCCCATTTTATCTTTTTATTTCATTTGTCTGAATTTAACTTGTAGTTATAGTTTTAAATTAGTTTAATCGCCACTCACATTGTTCCCTGTGGATTCGACCCCGACTCCAAAGTTGGATAAATATATTGACGACGACCGCCTTGCACTAAATCAATGTGTAAGTTGAGCGTTATTAATACCTTAAATTCAGGGATGACATTTGGTTCATCGAGCCTGATCTGAGGGGGTTTTGTACACTTTTAGGTTATTTGTTATGCCCTAAGTCTATACCCCGAGTGCTCCATAGTGTTTACGACCCCGAAGGACCACAAGCTAACCCATGACTGATATCTGCTATGAGCACTAAATAGTCACACTGTAATAATAATAATACTGAAATAAATATGGAAATTTGGCTGATGTATCCATAAGGTTCACAACTGAGAATAGGTACTGAATACTGATAATTGAATATTGAAAATGGAATATCAGTCTGCAATACTCTAGTCTAAAAGCCTCTAACTGTTTGAATGCAGAGTTGATGGGACAAGTCCCCAACTAACTCCGTCCACTATATGTGTTGAACTACTAAAATACTGAAAGATAACATCATCCTCAAACTTTGAGGACTTACTACTACATCTGCTGCTGATATTCTGGGCTGCTAAGTACGGCCAGGAGCTCGTACATTTGAACCTATGATATAAGACATCATAGTGCAAAGAAAAAGTATGCGTCAGTACTTTAAATGTACTGGTATGCTAAGTAAGGTAGGTTGATATTAATGGGTTTATATGCATGGACAATAACTAGTTGAGTAACATGCTCATAACTGAATGAGAGTACACGCATGAATAGATAGACTGTAACTGAGGTCATGATAACACTGGATACTGAGTTCTGAATACTAATTAACTGATATCTGAGTTTACTGATACTGTATTACTAATAGTTAAATGACTATTTCTGATAGTCCTAATTCTGAAGAAATGATCTGAGTTCTATACTGAGTTGGGTGACTGTATATGACAGTCCTGAATCTATAGAACTGAACTGAATTCTGTACTTAGACTGAAATTAAAACTAAAACTAAAACTGTGGGAGGTAGTCATCTAACCGACATGCCCCTCTCTGAAAATATTAGGGTCTAACCTATAGCCCTAGTATGAAGGGTGTCAATACCGTGTCATAGGTACTGACTCTGGCTGTGTGGATCCACTATACTGATGTACAATATTATCCCAAAGGACTAAGGGTGTCAAGCCTGAACTGACGGGTGACCCCTGCTAGAAAGTCAAGCCAAAACTAATGGGTGACTTCTCATATCCTACATTGTCTATGTAGTTCTGGAATACAGGGACTGCTACTAACGACTCTGCCTATCTGAAGGGGAAGCCATCATTCTAGAACACGCTCGGTGCTGAATCCTACTCCCAACAGAATAGACACTAAACTAATTTCTAGACTGCACTAGGCTTGATTGAACTGTTACTGAACGTGCTGTCTAACTAAACTGAGTTCACTGGGTTCCGTTGACTGACGTAGTACTATTGAGTTCTATTAACTGACTGGGTTTACTTGAGGTGTGAACTAATTACTGAACTGAGACTGTTCTATAACTGCTGTAGCTCTAGGTAAACAACTAGATTTTTAGGTATTGAATATCCAGGACTCGATAGCATGAAAAGTAAAACACTACATAACTTTAATAGCATAATAGTACTTGCTTATGAACAATGCATTAATTTATACATTTTTGTCAAACATTTGACATACATGGGCTTGTGCATGAATGAAATCACATAATGCTTGCACTAATCAATTCACATAAGTATTTTGACAAACACTTGGGGAGCAGTGGCATTCCACATATCAATAAACATGTAATACTATTATGGATACTACATTCAACTTGCAATTCAATAGTTCAACATGAACTTCACATAATTCAATCCACAAGAACTAGTTTTCATGAATTTTGTGATAATTCGTGGAATTGAAAACCCATTTGACATCATAATCAAGATTAAATTCAAATCCAACATGAAATCTATGAAATCAATTATCCTGTAGTTTAAAAGAGTTTCTTGAACTCCAAAGGTGGAAGGAAACCCTTGGATGAACACTTCACATACCTTGGTATTGAATTAATGAAGGTTGATGGTGAGTTCTTGAGTCATGAATTTGAAATCAATGGCCCTAGGGTTTGTTCTTGAGAGCAATTTGTGATGAATGGATGAATTTTGCCCTAGGAATGACTTCATTTTGTGTTTTTGGGGCTGAATAAGGTGGGAAAATGAACTAATTACCCTTGAGGATGTGGTTTTTTAATTACTGAAAAACATTCCCAGCAACGCGCAGACCGATGTGCCGCATCGATGGGGCCGATGTGATGGTCGGTGTGATGCATCGAGTTCATGTCATCTTATTAGAATTTGGCTCTGGAAGCTGAGGAAAATATTTATCTACGCGATGCATGACACTGTGCATTGAGATAGAGTCGATCCACTATTTTTGATTTCCAAACATGCCTCAAACGATGTTCAAAAATTTCGAAACTCATTCGAGGACACCTATTGACATTCCTAATCATGAATCAACCTAGAATTTGACATTTTAAGGTCGTAAGGATCATAAAATAGGATTTCCAAATTATAAAGGCTAAATAAATTCTAAGTGCAAACACATAGCTGAAATTTCTAAGTCTGGGACCTCTTTTCTAGTATTAACGGGCTGAAGTAAACTTAGGATTTTGCGGGGTCTTACATCATTATTCTTGCCTTTTTATCCTTATTTTGTGGATGAATCAAGTGCTAAATATGCTCATATTTATATAAACCAGATTCGTAGTGATAAAGCGTGTATTTACGCTGTGCAAAGTGTATTTGATATAAGTTTGGGTTTAATTGGATCACTTAGAGTTCAATCGGAGAAACTAGCTTTACTTTCTTGAGCTAGGTGCTTGTCTAGTCTATCTTGTTGGATTATATTGTGATTAGTGTGTTACAAATGGTTTTCATAGAGATATTATATGTGGAACAACTTGTTAGTATCATACAAAGTTCAATTGAGTCAAGGAAAGAGTTGAAACTTGAAGTTAAAGATCGTGGAAATCAACCTAGACTAAGGTCTTATTTTTGATTCGTCGTGATGGATGTTGTGTTCTTTGAACCTCTAATTTGTGTGGTATGATCTTGTAGGATATTTTGTGAGCTTTTTATGATGATATATAGATTATTTGGAGGCTATAAAACCATGCTTAAGACACCACAAAGTTAAGGATGGGTGGAGGAACGACCAATACTTAACCAAAATTCGGGACGCAACTTCCAGTAGGACCGTGCGATATGTGTGCGTCGCATGCTCTATTGCTGTGTAGACAAGTGTGTATCGCATCATTCATTGCTATGGAATAGAGGGTGAGACACATTCTCACTCCACTCCTGGGTTTTTTATGCTAATTCAATTCCAACACGGACTTGGCTTACCTCTATACTATAAATACATGTTGTATCGCATTTTTACATATCTTTGAACATATTTTAGACGTCTTGGAGCATTAGTGGGCCGATACAACTTCATATAATTATTTTTTTATTATTTCTTCAGCACTCCATTAGATCATAACATGAATGTAACTCATTGGATCATGATTATGACTATGTGTGGCTAAGAACCCCCTTGATGGGGTTAAAGCCAAAGACATAAGTACTACTGTTTTTAATTGAATTCGTTTATTTTGATTATCATTATAGGTTGTGTTTATCTTTGATTTAACTATTGTAAGGATTTGTAACTCTTAGAATACATCAATTGTCTGCATTTTGATCTCGGGAGAGGGAATAGGGGTTAGAACATGAAGATGAACAAAGTATGGTTTATATTCATTTATGAAATAAGGATGCCAAATTAGTGTCTAGGACAGGGATGTACTTAAATACCTTACTTGATTCATACGTAGGATGATAGCTTAAATAACTTAAGTTGACTGTTATATCTCCGCTCAATGATGTAGTTGTAAGATTCAACTTAGGTAAAGGATTAGAGGTCGGGAGACCACAATCATGCAATTAATCCTACGAATCAACAACCAAGATAAGCAAATTAACGAATGAAGTTCAATAATATAGGATGATTTTCAAAGTGATTTAACCCTGGGTTTTCTCCTATTGATTATTTCAAAGACTCTTATTTAAGCATTGTTTACTTTTCCTTGTTTACAAAATTACAAACTCTCTTTTTGGCTATTGTTGCATCAAATTAATCTAAACTATGAACTGAAATTGAATTGTTGCTAAATCAAGTCTCTGTGGGATCGATACTTGGCTTCTTGAAGGCTGCTTTACTACTTGATAATACCACATACACGTGCGTGTGTGCTTGGGCGTTGTCAAGTTTTTGGTGCCATTGCCGGGGACTTGTTATTTGGCAATTATTTATTTTATTTTTACTTTTAGATTTATTTAGTGTTTTTATGCTTTGTCTTGGTTTTGTGATTGCATAAAATAGGTTTTATGGTTAAGAAGCTGGAAAGGCATAGGGATTTGGTTGAACCAAGCCCCAAACCCGAACAATACTTCCAATAATGAAGGTGAAAGGCAATCCATTTCCCCTAATTTCTGCAAATAGAATAAGACCAAGTAGATCCTGCTATAATGGCTGCAAAAAACCAAGCACGTAGGACAGATGGGGAAGTGGCAGTCCCACTTCTGATGAACTTGAATTCCCAATTCAAAGACCGGCTACTGGGGGAAATTTTAAGTTAAAGAACAATATGGTGCAGCTTCTCATCAGCAGTGGAAAGTTTGTAGGGCTTTCACACGAGGATCCACAAGTCCACTTGCAGATTTTCATTGAGTTTACTGACACATTCATTCTTACTGTGGTGAATATGGATTATGTGAGGCTGACACTTTTTCCCCATTCACTGTTAGGGGAAGCTAAAAGGTGGTTGAATGCCGAGCTGGCCAATTCGATCACATCATGGGATGAAATAGCTAGAAAGTTCTTCATCAGGTTCTTTCCATCAGGCAAGACTACGAGGCTTCACAGTGAGATAGTGAGCTTCAAACATAAGCCTGATGAAAATTTATATCACGCTTGGGAATATTTCAAGGCCCTTCTTCGGGATTGTCCACATCACCAACAGTCTAATGAGGTACTTGCTCATACTTTTGTAGAAGCCCTTGATCATAATACGAAGATTTTTCTAGATTCAGCTGTAGGTGGTCAAGCACTGGAGTTGACTTATGAAGAGTTGTACACATTGTTGAACTGCATAGCACGAGGAAATCCATAGTGGTAGTCAGATCCTAAAACTACCATGAAAAGAATTACGGGTGTATTGGAGGTGGACCAATTCATGGCCTTATCAGCTCAGGTTGTAGCATTGTAGAATATCATAAACACTCAATTTAGAAGCCTAAAATTAGGAGCTCCACAACCTGGAGCTATAGTCAATTCTATCTAACAAGCTGCAGGTTGGTGTGAAATGTGTGGGAATAGCGGCGATGTAGCTGCCATGTGTGCTTCAAATCTAGAATTAGTGATGTCTATGGGAAATGCTCAAAGGCCAAATTATGGTAATTCCTACAACATGAAGTAGTAGACTCAGTTATGGAATGCCCAACAACAACAAATTCAATAACCATAGGCACAAAGGAATCAGTCAAGTAGCATTATGGAAGAGATGTTGAAGCAACTTTTGTCTAATTATGCACAGTTGACTACAGATTGGGCAGTTGGAGCAAGCATTGAATACTAGGGCTCAAGTTGGTTTGCTAGTAGATATAGAAAATCCAAAGCAAGTTATGGCAATCATCTTGACGAGTGGTAAAGAGCTTTAATAAGGACCTCCCAAGGCAACAAAGAAGGTAGATATTAAGGTAGTGACCCAACAGGATCCCAAAGAAGTTGCTGATAATTGAAGAAAGTTTGAGTACTTGAAAACGAAAGTTATTACACCAGAAGTGAAGAAGACACTCCCATTACTCTTCCCTCAGAGAAAATTTAAAGCGGAGGATGCATTATTTAAGAAGTTCTTTGATATATTCAGAGAGCTTCATATTTACTTATCTTTGTTAGATATTTTGCAAGGTATGCCTAAGTATGCAAAGTACTTAAGGGATGTGGTCACTAATAAGGTAAAACTGCCAGATGTGGGAATGATAACACTCACTAAAGAGTGTTACACTATGATGACACAGAAAATCCCAAAGAAATTGAGAGATCCGGGGAAGTTTACTCTCCCTATCCAAATTGGGAGTAAAGTGGTCCATGCATTGAGTGACATAGGGGTTAGCATAAATTTGATGCCCCTATCTTTGTTTGATACTTTGGGCTTGGGAAATCTTAAATCAACCATGGTTGTTTTGTAGCTAGCAGACGACTCCATGGCATATCCGTAAGGAATAATTGAGGATGTCCTCATAAAGGTTGGTAAATTTGTTATCATGCTTACTTTACTGTACTTGATTTTGAGGTAGACGAACAGGTACCAATTATCTAGGGGCGTCCGTTCTTAGCAACTGTTGGAGCATTGATTGATGTTAGAGAAGACACACTTAAAATGAGGGTAGAGGATGAAGAGGGGGTATTTGATGTTTACAACGCACCCACACTAACATCCTAATATACAAATTTATGTGTGATCAATTTTATTGAAGGGGACGAGTATAATGTGGCTTGTCCACTAAAGACCTTTTTGTTCTACCTGACTGAGCATCCTAAGCTTCTACCATTTAATCCTGATTTGATGCTAATTGATTAGCCCAAAAAGGCTAAAATTAAAGAACCTATTTCTATTAAAATTTCACACCAAGAAGGGTGAAAAGAATAAGAAGATGGAGGCCAAGCATGAGAAAGAGAAGGAAATAAAAAGACTAAGTTGTTAAGCTGGGTCATGCCGCGATACTAAATTAGGCGCTGCTTGGGAGGCAACCCAAGTTAAGTAGGTATGTTTTCATTTTTTTTAGTTTTTATTTCACGTAGTTTTATTTTGGTTGTGTCACAGGTTGATGGGAAGTCTGAGTACCATGAACTTGAGCTAAGTAGCATGGCAAAAATTGAGTGTGGGGTTCCATAAACCTCCTTAATGCAGAAGATGCTACTAGCTAGGCCTAGAGGCCTCAGGGAGTAATTCTGTCTGTTACTTTTTAATTCACTTTGGGGACAAGTAGATTTGTAAGTCTGGGGTGGGGAAATTCCTAAATTTTGGCTCAATTTAAAATTTTTTTGTGTATGATATTCTTGTTGGTTCTATTTTTTATAAGACCCCACAAAATTCTCTCATAGTCTAAGCCTTAGAGTGGATTTAGTGAAGTGTTAATCCGGCCCTAAAATGTTGAAAAGTGCCTTCCCAAGTGAGAAGTATTTTGAACCGTATAGAATTTCCCTAATATCAACTTTTTGTCATGTAGAGAATTGAATAATCTTTCCGTCGATACTGAATTCGCCAAAATCCGACACTCGGGCAAAGAGTTAGAGCTATTTTATTGAGATAATGTACCACCTGGCACTTTAGCGCATTGCAGAGCCAGCCAAAATGGCAATCATCAAAATCCAGTGAGCCTCCATGATTTTGGCGAGTCGCGCCAAGGCTTAATTTTAGAATTGTTAACTTCTAGTGCACCAACACGATTCCACCACGTCACGGTGCCTTTCCAATTTGTAACCAAGGTGGCAACATGATTCCACTGTATCGCGCCATCAAGCAGTTTCCTGATTATCCAATTTCTAGTGAGCTGGCACAATTATGGCGCGTCGCGCCAACATGTAAAATCAGGATTTTTTAGTTTAATTTGAAGGGCAAAAAAGGTCTTTTCCCAACCCCTATATATACTCCTTAACACGGGATTTGGCCTTATTTCACCCAAAATATCATTGTTTTCTCTCAAAGTTGTTCAAGAACAAGAGCTAGGGCTTCTACAAAAATCAAAACCCTTCCTTCTTCTTCAAGAGAAATTAAAAAATCAAGAATATCTCCAAGAGCTTTCAAGAAAGAGTTTCTCTAAGGTATGTAGATGTCGATTCTTAGGTCCCTTTAATCCAAGAAGCTCAAGAAACCTTTTCTAAATTTCAAAGCTTCTTATGTTTATGAGTTTTCATGGTTCATGTGAGTTGAAAGTGATGTTCATGCTATGATTGAGCTGTGATTCATGCTTTTTTACAAAGTTTTCAATCTTTGACCCTAGTATGTGATATTCATGTGATGTTCATGATAAACTCTCTTCAAGTTGCTTGTTAAGTGGTGTGTTTATGTTAATTAAGTGTAGAAATTGTTGAATAAGCAAAGCATGATCCACATTTGTTTGATTAAACGCTTATGTGAAGGAATTAGAGCCATTCTAGCATGTTGATTAGAAATCCCCAATTGTGTGCAAGCCTATGCATGCCAAGTGTTTGTTGAAAAGCCTTAGTGAATGAATTGTCACATGAGAGCATGAAGTTTCCCAATTATGTTCTCTTCAATACATGATAAGACTTTAAGATAAGCTAAGTGTTTGATGAATGAATTGTAACATGATAGCATAAAGTTCCCCAATTATGTGTTCTCCGGTACATGCCAAGACTTAAATATGTGTGAAGTGCTTGATGCAAGGCCTTATTGAATTAAGTATGATCCAATAGCATGTTCCCCTATGTTATTACATGTTTAGGATTCCTAGATACTTGAATTGATGCCTTAGTGATTGTGACGGTAAATGATTTTCCATGGTCTTGATTATTCAAGAATGGTTATGTTTTACTTTTATGTTATCGAGTCCTGGGGGTATTTATACCCGATAATTTAGCTGCTGTCTAGAGCCTGTGTTAGTTTTCATGATAATTCCAATCGATCCATGATTCTCAAAACTCAGCGAGTTATAGAACTCTGTATTCTTAGACAGATACAGAACTTAAGAAATCTCAGTAATCTCTGTAACCCTAGTAATCTAGCCTCAGTTCTGTACTCACCTTAGATCTAGTAGTATTCAAATATTCAGTTCATTCCTCAGTAGTATTAGAGTAATATATCTCAAGATCAGTGTTGTTCCATCAGATAACGAGATTTATTAGTATTCCATCAGATACGGAACCAAGTGAATTCAACTTAACTCAGTCAGATCATTCGAGAAACATGATCAGTATTATATTCAGCTTAGTTTGTGTTCTATTAAGAATCAATTAAGAGTCTTTTAGTTGGACGTAGGAGCTAGCACCGAGCGAGGTAGGGATGGTGGCCCCCCATCAGAGAGGCAGAGTTGTTAGGAGGAATCCCTGAACTCCAGAATTGCATAGCCAACGCAGGATGCAGGAGTCACCCGTCAGTAAAGGCTAGTCACCCGTCAGATAGGCTTGACTATTATGTTACCTTAGGCATGACTTCTTAAGAGGGTCACTCATCAAATAGGCTTGACCCGAGTGGTCTTTACCCATGGCACGGTATTTACACCCTTCCAGCTGGGGTTATAGGTTGGACCCTACCAGTTGAGATTCGAGGCATGTTGGTTAAGTTACTACTTCCCATAGTTGCAGTTTCAGTATCAATCTTTAGAAATTAGGACTGTCAGATACAATCATCTATCTTAGTGAGGAACTTAGAAAGATCCATTAATTCATGGACCAACCATCAGATAGGTTTGGTTCCATATAAAGTTATTCTGTATTAGATCTAGAGATCACCTATTAGATAGGCTTCATCTCAGTCTCATATTCAGTTGAGTAATCTAATTTTCAAATCCCGAGATCACCCATCAGATAGGCTTGATTTGAGTCTCAGATTCAGTTAAGTATTCTGGTTAGCAAATCTAAAGATCACCTATCAAATAGGCTTGATCTCAGTCTCAGATTTAAATGAGTATTCTTGTTATCAGATCTAGATATCACCCTTTAGATAGGCTTGATCTCAGTCTCAGATTCAGTGGAGTATTTCTGTTATCAGATCTAGAGATCACTCGTCAAATAAGCTTGATCTCAATCTCAGATTTAATTGAGTAATCTTATCATCAGATCCCGAGATCACCCGTCAGATAGGCTTGATCTAAGTCTCAGATTCAGTAGAGTATTCTTGTTATCAGATCTAGAGATCACCCATCAGATAGGCTTGATCTCAATCTCAGATTCAGTTGAGTATTATTGTTATCAAATCTAGAGATCACTCATCAGATAAGCTTGTTCTCAGTCTTAAATTCAGTTGAGTAATCTCATTATCAGATCTTGAGATCACCCATTAGATAGGATTGATCTCAGTCTCAGATTCAGTTGAGTATCTTATTATCAGATTTAGAAATGATCTTTTCTTATCATTGATAGTAGACTTTGGAATCATCCGCTAGAGAGGTTTGATCTTCGATGCAGTCAGTTGAGAGTAGAAAACTCAGAATTCAGTCATTGATATGAGTAGATTTAGTTAATCAATTTCAGTATCATTAATTTTCAAGATCACTCACTAGATAAGACTGATCTCAACTCCAGTACTCAGTTATCAGTGTCAGATGTTTCAGTATCTCAGGAATTAGTAGTAATTTTGAATGACAGTAAACCAGTATCTGAGTCAGTATCTCAGGAATTAGTAGTAATTTTGAATGGCAATAAACCAGTATCTGAGTTTTAGTATTTTTAGTCACGATGATTTTAGTTATGGTTCATACATTCATGCATGTCTTTTCATTCAGTACTCTCATGATTATTTAGTTAAGTAATTGTTCATGCATAAGCCCTTGCATTTGTCCTTACCTTATCTTCATACTCAGTATATTCCCGTACTGACATATTTGTGATATGGTGTTTTATTTAACACTGTAGGTTTAGAGGCACGAGATCTAGAGTACCCTTAGTAGCTCTGTCCTAGTCAGCAGCAGTAGACATAGCAGTGAGTCCACTTCAGTCGAGGATAATCCTTATTTTTATTATTATCATATCAGATTTGGTTTAATTTTAGTAAATATAGTTAGTTGGTAAAATATCGCATCAACTCCATAGTTCAGACAGTTTAGAGTCTTTTCAAACAGTTGTATCAGTATTTAGTTTTAAATTTTAAGTATTTTTAGTTGTTTTGAACCTTATGGACAGTTTCTGCAATTATTATCTATATTATATAGTATTCAGGTACTGATATTAGTATAGGGTTGAATTATGGTTCTTCGAGATCATGAGCACCTTGTGACGTTTTGGTTCCAAAAAAATTGGGTCATTAAAAACTTGGTATCAAAGCCTAAGGTTCAATAGTGTCCTAGGGAGTCTAAAAAGTCATATCTAGTAGAGTCTTATGCATGGGTGTGTTGCATTCCATATTTATGTACAAGAGGCTATAAGATGTTTTTAGGAGTAGTTTACCTTCTTTTAGTATTTATGTCGTATGAGTGAGCATGAGCTCAAGTTGATCCTCAGTCTAATCCACCTCTTTCTTCTATGTACAGAGTATGCCCCCTCATAGAGATTATGTTCGTAGGGCTGATGACCAGCCCCCTCACCCAGTAGATCCTAAGAAAGAGGGTGTGTTATATGCAGAGTTTTAGGCACCTTTTTAGGTGCTAGACCAAGCTGTGACTAATGTTCAGGGTAACCATCAGGCTGTGGCCCCTCCTCAGCAAGATGAGGGTTCAGCCGTAGCAAGAATTAAAGATTTCATAAGAATGAGCCCGCCAGAGTTCTTTGGGTTAGTAGCAGGTGAGGAACCATAGCTTTATCTTGAGGAGGTGAAGAAGATCACCTAGATTATGCATATTTCTAAGGAGGAGAGTGTAGATTTAGCATTATATAGGCTGAAGGATATTGCTCATGATTGGGTAGTGGAGTGGAAGAAGGGTAGAGGGGAGAAACAACTCCCGTGACTTGGTAAGAGTTTTAGGATGCCTTTTTAGATAAGTTTTTACATCTAGAGATTAGGGTAGCTAAGGTAGAAGAGTTCATGAACCTAAGGCAAGGATCCATGACAGTGAAAGAGTATTCTCTTAAGTTCAACTAGTTATCTAAGTATGCTCCTGACTTAATAGCTGACCCTTGAGCAAGTATGAGTAAGTTTGTGACTAGTGTATCTGGGTTAGTGTTAAAAGAGTGTAGGGCCACTATGATCAATAGAGATATGGAACTTTATAGGATAATGATGCATATATATCATATTGAGGTAGATAAGGCAAAGAAAGAGAGAGATTGAGTAAGAAAGCCAGAATAGATAGTCATGGTTTCTCTTAGGTAGGGTCCCAGGGTGGTAGCCATCCTCAACATAGCCAGGTATTTTTAGTCCCAACTCCATCATAATCTAGTGTACCTACACAAAAGTTTAGGGATGTCAGTTATGATGGGGCTCCAGGCTCCAAAGCCCTGAGTAGTGCTAGTAGTATTTGTACCAATCCACTTTTTAGAGAGTATAGCAAGAGCCACCTAGGCATGTGTAGAGTTGGTAGTGATGTGTGCTTTGGGTATGGTGAGATAGGCTACAAAATATGAGAGTGTAGAGTGCTAACTCAGAGGGTTAGAGAGTTTCTTTAGCAGAGTGCCCCTTTTGGTGCAAATAGTAGTCAGTGTCAGAACAGTCTCTATGCGTTTCAGGCTCTCCATGATCAGGAAAGGTTCCCTGATATAGATTCAGGTATGTTATGAGTCCTTCATCTTTGTGATATGCATTTCTAGATCCTTTTCTTTCATTTTGAGCTTATATATATCAGCATGAGTCATGCATTAGCATTAGATCTCAGTCGGTCAATCATGACCCAGTTCATAGGTGCCCCGTACACTACCCCAGTAGTTCAGTATAGAGTCCCAAGGGGGAGTATCCCATGATATTGTGATGACTTCATGACCTTAGACTTATTCATTTGCATGTTCAGACTCTTCATATGAAGTTAGCATCAATTGTCATTGCATAGCCAGTCATGCTTTCGAGAGTCAGTTTAGTTAGACCTTTATGCATTAGATATGCATGTTCAGTAGAAAGAGTTCAATTTTTTAGTGTATTAAATCATTAATTCATTAGATCAACTCTGTTACGAGTCCATGCATCAGATATATGCATGTCCATTATAAGAATTCATCTTATGAGTAGCTTCAATCGAGTATTCCATGCATCAGATATGCATGTCCAGTATGAGAGTTCAGAATATCAATAGTTCCAGTTGCATAGTCATGTTTCAGATGCTATTATTCCTTGAGTAAGTTCAGTTGATCAGTATTCTTAACCTATCAAGCGACATTCGAGGACGAATGTTTCGAAGGGGGAGATATTGTAAGACCCCACAAAATTATATCATAGTTTGAGCCTTAGAGTGTGTTCAGTGAAGTATTAATCCGGCCCTAAAAGGTTAAGAAGTGTCTTCCCAAGTGAGAAGTATTTTGAACCGTATAGAATTTCCCTAATATTAACTTTTTGTCATGTAGAAAATTGAATAAGCTTTCCGTCGATACCAAATTTGCCCAAATCCAACATTTGGACAAAGAGTTAGAGCTATTTTAGTGAGATAGTGTGCCACCTGGCACTTTAGCACGTCGCGGAGCCAGCCAAAATGACAATCATCAAAATCCAGTGAGCCTCCGCAATTTTGGCATGTGGTGCCAAGGCTTAATTTCATAATTGTCAATTTCTAGTGCACCAATGTGATTCCACCGCATCGCGGTGCCTTTCCAGTTTGTAACCAAGGTGGAAACGCAATTTCACTACATCGCGCCATCAAGCAGTTTCCTGATTGTTCAATTTCTAGTGAGCTGACGTGATTATGGCGCATTGAGCTAGCATGTAAAATTAGGATTTTTCAGTTTATTTCTAAAGGCAAAAAAGGTCTTTTCCCAGCCCCTATATATACTCCTTAACATAGGATTTGTCCTCATTTCACCTAAAATATCATTGTTTTCTCTCAAAGTTGTTCAAGAACAAGAGCTAGGGTTTCTACAAAAATTAAAACCCTTTCTTCTTCTTCAACAGAAATCAAGAAGTCAAGAATCTCTCCAAGAGTTTTCAAGAAAGAGTTTCTTTAAGGTATGTAGACGTTGATTCTTGGGTCACTTTCATCCAAGAAGCTCAAGAACCCTTTTTTAAATCTTAAAGCTTCTTATGTTTATGAGTTTTCATGATTCATGTGAGTTGAAATTGATGTTCATGCTAGGATTGAGTTGTGATTCATGTTTGTTTATAAGGTTTTCAAGCTTTGACCCTAGTATGTGATAGTCATGTGATGTTCATGATAAAACCTCTTCAAGTTGCTTGTTAAGTGTTGTGTTTATGCCAATTAAGTGTAGAAATTGTTGAATAAGTAAAACATGCTCCCCATATGTTTGATAAAATGCTTGTAAAGGAATTAGAGCCATTCTAGCATGTTGATTAGAAATTCTCAATTGTGTGCAAGCCAATGCATGCCAAGTGTTTGTTGAAAAGCTTTAGTGAATGAATTGTGACATGATAGCATGATATTCCCCAATTATGTGCTCTTCGATACATGCTAAGACTTTAATACATGCTAAGTATTTGATGAATGAATTGTAACATAATAGTATAAAGTTCCCCAATTATTTGTTCTTCGGTACATTCCAAGACTTAAATATGTACGAAGTACTTGATGCAAGGCCTTATTGAATAGAGTATGATCCAATAGCATGTCCCCCTATGTTATACATGTTTAGGATTCCTAAATATTTGAAGTGATAACTTAGTGATTTTGCTGGTGAATAATTTTTCATGGTTTTGATTATTCAAGAATGGTTATGTTTTACTTTTATGTTATCGAGTCCTGGGGGTATTTATACCCGATAATTTAGTTGCTGTCTAGAGCCTGTGTCAGTTTTCACAATAATTCCAGTCGAGCCATAATTCTCAGAACTCAGTCAGTTATAGAACTCTGTGTTCTTAGATAGATAAAAAACTTAATAAATCTCAATAATTTTTGTAATCGCTGTAATATCAGTAGTGCTAGTAATCTAGCCTTAGTTTTGTACTCAGCTCAGATCTAGTAGTATTAAAGTGTTCAGTTCAGTCCTTAGTAGTATTCGAGTAATCTATCCTGAGCTCAGTGTCCTTTAGTAATATAATGACATTCAGTAGTATTCTATCAGATATGAAACCAAGTGAATTCAGCTTAACTCAGTTAGATCATTTGAGAAACATGATCAGTATCAGATTCAGCTTAGTTTGTGTTCAGTTAAGAATCAATTCAGAGTCTTTCAGTTGGGAGTAGGAGCTAGCACCAAGCGAAGGAAGGGATGGTGGATTCCCATCAGAGAGGCAGAGTCATTAGGAGAAATACCTATACTCTAGAAATGCATAGCCAGTGCAGGATACAGGAGTCACCCGTCAGGAAAGGCTAGTCACCCGTCAGATAGGCTTGACTATTATATTGCCTTAGGCTTGACTTCCTGCGAGGTTCACCCGTTAGATAGGCTTGACTAGAGAGGTCTTTAACCATGGCATGGTATTGACACCCTTCCAGCTGAGGTTACAGGTTGGACCCTACCAGTTGAGATTTGGGGTATGTTGGTTAAGTGACTACTTCCCACAGTTGTAATTCAGTATCAATCTTCAGAAATCAAGACTGTCAAATATAGTCATCTATCTCAGTGAGAATTTCAGGTAGTTTTATTGATTCATGAACCACCCGTCATATAGGCTTGGTCCCATATAAAGTTATTCTATATCAGATCTAGACATTACTCGTCAGATAGGCTTGATCTCAATCTCATATTCAGTTAAGTAATCTCATTATCAAATCCTGGGATCACCCATCAGATAGGCTTGATCTCAGTCTCAGATTCAGTTGAGTATTCTTGTTATCAGATCTAGAGATCACCAGTTAGATAGGCTTGCTATCAGTCTCAGATTCAGTTGAGTATTCTTGTTATCAAATTTAGAGATCACCCATCAGATAGGCTTGATCTCAGTCTTAGATTCAATTGAGTATTCTTGTTATCAGATCTAGAGATCATCGTCAGATAGGCTTGATCTCAGTCTCTGATCTAGTTGAGTAATCTCATTATCAAATCCCGAGATCACTCATCAGATATGCTTGATCTCAGTCTTAGATTCAGTTGAGTATTCTTGTTGTCAGATTCGGACATGATCTTTTCTTATCAGTGATAGTAGACTGTGGAATCATCTGCTAGTGAGGTTTGATCTCCGATGCGGTCAGTCAAGAGTAAAAAAATCAGAATTCAGTCATTGATATGAGTAGATTTAGTTAATCAGTTTTAGTATCATCAATTTTTGAGATCACTCGCTAGATAAGACTGATCTGACCTCCTATACTAAGTTATCAGTATCAGATGATTTAGTTGTTCAGTATCTCAGGCTTTAGCAATAAGTTTGGATAATAGTAAACCAGTATTTGAGTTTCAGTATTTTGAGTCACGATGATTTCAGTTATGGTTTGTGCATTCATGCATGTTTTCTCATTCAGCACTCTCATGATTATTTAGTTAAGTAATTTTTTATGCATAAACCCTTGCATTTAGCCTTACCTCATCTTCATACTTGGTATATTCTCACACTGACGCATTTCTGCTATGGTGTTTTATTTAACACCATAGGTTTAGAGGCATAAGATACAGAGTACCCTTAGCAGCTCAGTCCCAGTCAGCAGCAGTAGACATAGCAGTGAGTTCTCTTTAGTCAAGGATGATCTTTATTTTTTTCATTTTTGTTTTAGATTTAGTTTAATTTTAGTAGATGGAGTTAGTTGGGGACATGTCCCATCAACACAATAGTTCGTACAGTTTAAAGGCTTTTTGGATAGATATATCAGTATTCAATTTTAAATTTTGAGTATTTTTTGATGTTTTAATCCTTATGGACAGTTTTTGCAATTATTATCTATATTATGCAGTGTTCAGGTACAAATATTAGTAGAGGGTTGGCTTGTGGTCCTTCGAGATCATGAGCACCGTATGATGTTCTGGTTCCAGAAAAATTGAGTCATTACATTTTTTGATTACATGATGCAAGTGTGTTTATTTGTAAAATCCTGTGTATTGTGAGAATAACTATTTTTGAGACTCTTAGGCTCATATATGAACTTCTATACTTGCTGGCTTAAATTTGTATTCATGATATTATTTGGTTGAGAATTTATGATAATCATATTGAGTCAAGCATGTGCCATCAATCTTTTCTTTTAAGGATTCATGACCCTTAGAATACATTAATTGTCTACCTTTTGATCTCAGGAGAGGGAATAGGGATAGAGCATGGAGATGAACAAGTATAGTTTGTATTTCTTTATGAAATAACGATGTCAAATTAGTGTCTAGGACAGAGATATACTTAGATAGCTTACTTGATTCATACGTAGGTTGATAGCTTAAAGAACTTGAGTTGACTGTTACTTCCCCGCTCAACGATGTAGTTGTAAGGTTCAACATAGGTAAAGGATTAGAGGTCAGGAGACCATGATCATGCAATTAACCCTACGAATAAACAACTAAGATAAGAAATTAACGAATGAAGTTCAATAACATAGGATGATTGTCAAAGTGATTTAACCCTGGGTTTTCTCCTATTAATTGTTTCAAAGACTCTTATTTACGCATTGTTTACTTTTCCTTGTTTATAAAATTACAAACTCTCTTTTTGGCTACTGTTGCATCAAATTAATCTAAACTACGAACTAAAATTAAATTTTTGCTAAATCAAGTCTATGTGGGATCGATACTTGTCTTCTTAAAGTCCACTTTACCACTTGAAAGACTACTTAAACTTACGTGTGTGCTTGGGTGCTATCACAGCCATTCTCAAGCTAGAGTTGGGTTTGTTGGTATTTAGTAGAGTTTTTTATCGGTTTCAGAGTATGAAATTAGTATTTTTAGTAGTGTAGGCATATACGTATGCTATATCCTTTGGAGCATGATATGGTGCATAATTTATTAAAGAATTAGCATTGCCACTTTATTTGTTGATGAAGCATTTAGTTATAGATGAGTCTTCCTTCTCTCAAGTTGTTGATCATATGAGAGCCACAGAGAAAGCATGTATGAAAACTTATGAGGTGGTAGTAAGATACCATGTCATCAGTACGTGCTATTGATATTCTATTCGAGAGTAAGGATCCTCCTAACAGAAGTTAACTTTGCATGCAGCCTATCAATTCTAAACATGTAGAAATTTAGACTATGGGTGACTCTCAGATTAGTCATGGTGATTAGAGTGGATAGAGTTTTCATCGGATCTTGTAGATTTTTCATAATTGGTCTTTAGGCCATAATAGCTATTCTTGATCAAAAGGGGTAGTAACTTTTATTCGATGCTGTGATAGAGTTCTAAGAGCTTGTTTTTGTTGTGACAAGATTGGAAGTTGGTATAGAGAGTGCCCCAAACGCGAGTTGGTTGTTCAAGAAGAGTTAGCATATGTTACTAGACAACTTAGAGTTCCTAAGGTATGTTATGATTGCGGAGAGGTTGGCCATTTCAGTAGAGAGTGCCCTCAGCATTAGTTGGTCAGCCAATTGAGGTAAACTTATGTTTCTCACAAGGTTAGAGCTTTAGGGGTTTATTAAAACTATAGATAGATTGGTCACTAGTCTAGAGAGTGTCCCTAATATAGGATTATTAGTCATTCATCTCATTTAGATTATACTTGTAGAGATGTGATGACTTCGGTTAGAGGTAGTGTACTTGACAACTCAGGTAATGATTTAGATGATTAGTCTGAGTTTGGACCCTTTCAAATCATTTACCCTCAGGCACGTCTGGCATGTGACTTTGGATTTCACTGTGATAGGTGCATTTTTATTTCCTGCCTTTACTTTTTTATTTATATGTATTGGGGTTTTCGTACTCATCGATGGTTAAATGCCTTGGTAGATTTATATCAATGATTGTGTGCCCTAATATAGAGTTCATGATTATATGGCGACCTTCATAGATGATTTTTTTTAGTAGTGATAGAGTGGATCAATATTGATATTTTCCCCTTATAGGTGTAGTATTTGGGTTTGAGTCCTATTTACCTTGGCATATTGGCTTTTTGTAACCTTAGAGTTGTACTTGCTATTGATTTTCAATTTTGGTACCTCCTATTCCTTGTGTTGATGATTATATTACTGTTGTTATTACTGTCATTCAATGGTGTTAATTGATCCTCTCTTGGTACATGGATAGATTGTTAGTATCTAGTTAGAATTCTATTCCTAGAGGTTCTTATTTGTTGTCTTAGGCAGCTAACTTTGTTAGATGTTTTCTCCTTTGTAGAGAGGTAAGGTTTGACATTTTCCTCTTTTATTAGAGTATCATAGATCGATTGTTGAGTGAATTGTGGTATTGAAGGTAAGTTTTTGTTTCATGGTTCTATTATGGTTTTAGAGTTAGCAATTAGGTTATATACCCATTCATGAGTTTGGGATTCTTAGACTTGACTCTTGGGTTGTGAAGGTCTTTGCTTTGGCTATCCCACACTATGTACCCTGTTGCTACTGTTGACCAATTTGGGGTCTATTCTTTCGATTTGGCTAGTTCAAAGCCTAACAGTGGTTTTGATTTTGATGTCCAGAAGTCTTTGATCTGTCTTTCCAATTTATTAGGCTTGTCTCCTACTGGGGGTTTGCTCTTGGTATTGGCATGTGGTTAGATACTCTATTCGTACTGTGATGCAGTTCTTTATTAAGTGGAGTTAGAGAGTTGGAGACATGAGATTTTTCCCATGACCACTTCTTAAGTTGGCAAATTGGAAATTATTTATCTTGAGTTTCTTGGTTCATTTTTTGATAGTCATCTTGAGCTTGGCATTGGTGTCGGTATTGGTACTTTTTCCTTAGCGATGTAATTTATGGTCAATTAAGTTAAGGTTGTACTACTTGGGTGGATTCAAGAAAATCTCATTTTGGAATTTTTTTGGCCTAATAAGTCTTGGTGGAGTGTTTCTGCATGGTGATATATGCCTATGGGTATTTAGTACTGAGATGAGTATTTGACTTACCAGTTTCTGCCTAAAGTTGCATTTCTCCAAGTTGCTAGAGTTTTGGTTATCTCTAGTATGGTTTGTAGCTTTGGTGAGTTCTAGAGCATGCTTTAGTGGTTCCTTCCCTCTAGTAGATATAGAGTTGGTTGCTTGTATTTTTAGCCGGTGATTTATCCTCCACTGTGATTATTATTTTACAGCTAGGCTTTATTCCCTGTAGTAGATATAAAATTAGTTTCTTGTGTTTTTATCCAATAATTTATCCTCTACCATGATTTTGTCCTTCAACTAAGTTTTGATTAAGGCTTGACATGATTCAGTAAGGATATGTCTGATTTGAATAGTAAGTTTGATTTGAGTATTTGGCCTTAACTCAAGTTTGTTGGCTCAATTTTGTATTTTATGCCTTGAATGATGATTTGGAGTATGGATTCTTACCCATATTTATTTTTGGTTTGGGTTGTTGAGATCGAGCAGTTCAACCTTAGTGTTGAGAATTTCGCTTGGAGTTACAGAGCTTGGGTACAACCTTCATTTTCAGATTTTTCTCAATTTGGGTTATAAGCTGGTTAAGCCTACCCTGTGGGTACCTATTTGGTTATCTTTAGTTTAGATATATTGGTGTTGATAAGTGTTTAAATGGTAGTCCAATTGGCACAGTATTGGTTCTTTATGCTTTGACCTCGAGTTCTAGTTTTCATTGGGATTTTTGGATGATTGACTCAGCGGAAGTAGTATGCTTGAGTTGGATTCAACATGACTTTATTCTTGGTTTATGGAACATCTTGAAGCGGAGTGTTCAGTGGTGAATAACTATGCTTTAAAATCTCAGTTTTAAATTTTGAAGGTCATTTGGACCAATTAAAGCATTGACATAGATTGCTGACCTTGGTTGTCTCCATTGGTGTGCCCAGGTAGCTCCTTATGGCTTATTCTAATGCTTGCTTTTATTGATTTTTGGTGGGGCAACTTTTATTCTTTGGGTTTACTATGATGGGATTACACACACAAGACTCGGGTGATTTTCCTACTAGTTTGGAGTGGATAGCAGGTTTGGAAAGTCAAAAAAAGGTTGTGTTTGGATTTGGAGGTGGTTGCATGACTCATGCCTTAGTTAGCCTTTGCCTTGGATGAGTTTTTGTTTGATTGTGCAAGTATCGGTGTGGTATTAATGAGTCACATTTTGGATTTACATGCATTAGCCTTTCTTGATTTAGTTGGAGGCTAGTTAGTGGTTGAGGTTGAGTATTGGCTGTTTGAGAGTAGTGTGTGAAAGTTTTTTGGTAAAGGGTTATCTGTGACAAAATCCCTTAGAAGCATCATTTCTTTTGAGAGGTTATCTAGGAAGTCATACTCGGAGAATGCAGGCCCAGTACCTCAACCTTTCGAGCCTTTATGATCTTTCTATCCATTGACTTTCACAGATGAAATTTCCTTCAGTAGTGGATATTGTAATGAACCTCCAGGTCATTTCCTTGATTGCAAACATTTCTGGTGTTTTAAGCCTTCCTACAGCGGCTATAAGTTATTTATGACTTGTAAGAACTGTCGGTGTGCTTATTAGATAGTTCGTTTGGATTTTAGGCTCATTTTCTTCTTTTGGATCTTTTTGCTATTAAGGATTTGGTCTTAGACCAAAACTCCTAGTAGATGACCTAAAATTAGAATTCCAATAACGCCATAAGCTCCAGAACATTGAAGTTAGGCTTGGGGGACCCTTGCTTCAGGTCCCGAGGCTTTCGGGCTCGATTTGGGCTTTTAGACAGACTATGTGAAAAATAGAACTATAGGTGTAGACCTCACACTTAGTCGAGATGATCTCAGATTAAGGTTTTGAGGGTTCCATTGAGTTTGAAAGGTTAGGTTTATGGTATTATATTTTGATTGCACGCTCGGGGTTTCGAATAAATCCTGAGCACTCGATTGAAGTCCATTCTGGACTAAGCAAAATCTGGTGCGTGGCACTTAATATGACAACTTAATTGACTATTTGGTTGCTTTAGCACTTATGGGCCACTTTAGCTACCCTGGCCCTTTACCGGTTCATTAATGCCCAATGGCCGCTAAAGCGGTTCTTGCTTTAGCACCACCTATAGCCTTTAAGTGCCCTCTTCTCCACCAGATTTTCTATCAGTTCTTCCACAATTTTTGAACCATATTGAGAACTTATAGAGAGGGAAAAGTGTGGAATCATCCACATAGGTTAAGGTGAGCTAACCAAACTCATCTTGGTCATTTCCCATTAATTTTCCCTCCAATTTCCATCCTAATTCTTGGTAATATTCTTAGAAATTCGGGCTTGAATTCATAAACTTTGAGGACTGATTTGAGACCCGATTTATGCTCCATTTGTGCTCAACTTTTGAGCACACATTCCATGTCCTTCGAGGGATCTTAGGATTGATTCAATTTTGGATTCCATTTGTAGGCCCTGCAGGGCTGTCTTGACCCAAAAATTTTGACCTGTAATATAGAAATATGGGTCTTGTTTTATGTCTTATAACGGTTAGATTACTATTTTGATAGTGTGATAATATTTCAGGCTTCTATTTACTCTTATCTTGAGATGATGTTCCATATATATTGCAGGATAGATAGAGATGTTAGGATATGATTGTGGGTACAACATCGTGACTTAGACTAAATTGTGAGTTTTGGGGCTAGAAGGGTATTTGACGACCCTTAAATTAAAATAATAATTATACTTCTATAACCCTACTTTCTTTATAAATAAGCTAATTCATAGCCTGATTATGATATGGAATGAGATTTAGGCATTGGAAGAATGAGTAATATGACCGGTCTTATTTGGACCGTTTGGGCTATCGTAAAACCATAAATTAGGAGTCATTGGCTTAGTTACCCATGGTAGGGTAGAATTGGTCTTATTTGCATAAGTTAGAGAAAATTGCCTTAGTTAATATTATTTTAGGTGGGAATAACTTAGTTAGTCGTAATTGGGAAGAACTACTATCTAAGGGATTTGAATGGTTTATTTAACATCTAAAAGTGAATTTAGATACCTTAGCATACGTAATGACCCTCCAGGTCATTTTTTATGTCTTCGTTCATTTTTGCTATTTATAGCTTTCCTATAGCTGCCCCAAGTTATTTATGACTTGCTGGAACTGACAGTTCGGTTACCGAGTAGTTCGTTTGTTTTTTAGAGCCAATTCCCTATTTTTGAGCCTTCACTAGTTCAAATTGGTTACTAGGCAAAAACTTTAGCTAAACGAACTTGTATATTAATTCTGTTTATTCGAACAACTCCAAAATGTTAATTTAGGTTAGATGGACCCTCGGTTTGGGTCCCAATGCTTCCAAACTCATTTTGGGCTATTGGCAGAAACTTATGAAAATGGTAAGTGGGTTTGAGACCCACTTTTCATCAAAATGACCTCGGATGGGAATTTCAACTGCTCCATTGAGTCTAAAACATTGAATTTGATAGGGTAGCATAGTTTTTTCTGAATATGGTATTTTGGATGAATCTCGAGAGGTTGGTAGTGACTCAAAAAACTTTCAAGTTTCCAGCTTGTGCCTGGTATCTAGTACGATCGCTAAAGCGGTCCTTTGGGAGCTTTAGTGGCCTTATGGGCACTTTAACAGCCTTGCGCAACCAGCACGTACTTCTTTAGCGACACTAGGGTGCTTTAACATCTAGAACTAAAATGGCCCATGGTCCGCTTTAGTGGCTTAGCCTGTGGGTTTGAATACCATTTTAACGATATCAGGAGCTTTAGCGGTGACCGCTAAAGCGGCCAAGTATCAACTTTAGCTACACCCGCGTGTTTGGGAATGGTATAAATGCCCCTTAGCTTGAATTTCTCCATCTTCACTCTTTCGCTAGTATCTAAGACACTAAGAAATGGGAATTCTTGGTAGAAACATTTGCAGGTGATCTTGGAGCTTGGGATAAGTTTATTAATGCAATTCTTCATTGAATTTATGGTAAGCTTCTATTATTTTCATGATTTAATTCTCCATTCTTATCTAAAATCCTTAAAAGCTTTGTGACCTAATTTTATTACCATTATAGCTCAGAATTCTCCCATTTTTAGAGAAAATATTCCTTGAGCATAGTGGGATGCTATTTTTGTTTTGAAAATGTAATTTCTATAAATGGTACCCCTCATGGGTACCATTGTTCTCGTTTTGATGAGCAGATTGTGATTTTCATAGTATGGTACCTTGTGAAAGCTTCTCAAAAGGGTAAATCAGTGATTTAGCTGATTCTTTGGGCTTTTCTTCGAAATCCATGTAGACTAGGTTTACGTTCTTTATAGATTTAGCTATCTCATAGTATGATTACAATATCTTGCTAGATATGGGATGGGATTTAGGTGTTGGAAGTATGAATGGGAATATTTGGTTTAGCTGGACTATTTAGGCTATCTCGATACCGTAAATTTAGAGTAATTAGTGTAGTCATTCATGTCTTAGGTAGACTGGTCTTCATGGTTCATTTTTGGAGTGGAAATATCTTAGTTACTCAAGATAGGTGAGAGTTGCCTTAGTCGTTCATGTTTAAGGTAAAATTGGCCTTAAATTCTTAAGTTAAGAAAAATTGCTTTAGTTGCTATTGTTTTAGGAGGGATTGACTAGTTGTTCATGTTTGGGAAGGATTTCTATCTTAGGTCTAGTTATGGTTACTGGGCATCTTGAAATGAACTTAGATACCTTATCCTAGTCTGGAATAGAATTTGCCTAAATTAGATTTTGGGGATTAGAAGTGGGCCCCTCAGGTCCACCTTATGCCACGACTTGTGTTAGCGTTGTACACTTATTTGAGAATGATATATTCTTACTAATGCTTGGTTTGACATCCAAGGAGATTGAATATATTTATTTAGTATATTAGTTGGATATTGAAAGATTGATGCTAATTCTGGGTATTTCTAACGATAATGTCTATGTACGTGATTAATGATGTGATTTATAGATATCACTTATGATATGACTTTTATACATATGATCATTCAGATGGCTTCTGGGAAAGAGTAATGATATGCATTATAAATGTATGTATGGTGACATGAGTTGTATATATTTATATGTTTATCGATATAGCTTTCAGACATAAATAATAATATGGCTTATCAAAATGCTTAATGATATAGATATCAATGTGACCAATAATTAATACTTTATGGATATGATATGCCTTATAGTTATAATTCATGGCTCACAGATATGATAAATATCTTATAGCAACGATCTTGGAAATAACTTATGATTATGACTTTTGACATGGCTTATTGCCATGGTTATTGGCATGACTTGTTAGATATGGTATTAGTATAGTCTATTGGGCTCATTTATTGGTATGGCTTAGTGATATGGTTCGTTGATACGATTTATAAATTTGAGTTCCGATTTGAGTCTGACAGTTGATAGTGATCTTGATAATATGAGTATTGATTTGAGTCCACCAGTTGATAATAATCTTGATAATATGAGTTTCGGTTCAAGTCTGACATTGAGAATTATGAATGAGATATTAATTTTTGGATCGATTCTTGGTTATGCCATGATATATTGGTGACTTACGACTATTCAATTGCTTAGTCTCCTTGATTGTACCCGACATGCTTATGGGGGACTGCGTTGGATTATCTACTTTTCCCACTTATTGTCTTATGGGGACCAATTTGTAGTTATAATGGTATGATCTTTATGTTATTATCTTTTATGCATTTATTTGTTTATGTATAGTGGAGTCGAAATTTATTTCCAGGTTTGCCCTTTTTGGCTTGACTTAGCTTATTTTATCTTTTATCTTATCATACTTATATCATGATTTAGCTCAGTTGGCCAATGGTGCCTACTAAGTACCCGTGGTTTGGTACTCATACTACTTTTTTGTACCTTTTTGGTGCAGATCTGAGTATTAGTTGTCACCGCTAATTTGACTCCCATGCAGGGTTGATTTCAAAGATTGGATGAGCTCTTGGAGTTAGAGTTACCCCTTTTCCTTCTTTTTATCTATGTGTATTCTTTTATCTTTGAGATTGATTATATTTGACTATTCAGTACTCATAGTTTATTTGTAGTAGTTCTTGTACCAACATTACTGAGCCTTGGGATATTTGTTAACTTTCTATCTATTTATTAGACCTTTATGATTGTATTACTACAATTTAATTCTTAAATTACAATGTTTTGGGGTTTTTTTGGGCTATTTCCAGTTAGTTATCCACTGCATTTAGCTCTGGGCTATGGTAAGGCTTACCTATTAGCGGGATAGAGTAGGTGCCATCATGACTAGTAAATTGGGTCCTGAAAAATTAGTATCATAGCCTAGGTTTCACCAGTATTGTTGGTACAAGAGCAAATGTCTAGTAGAGTCCTGCGACTCAAAACGATGATGTCCATTTCTTATCTTCAGGAGGCTATAGGACATTCATAGGTGTTCTCCACTACTTTCACTCATTTCTTGCTAAGAGTCTGAGTTGGTTTCTAAAGCATTGATGTGCTATAGAAATATAGAACTTTCAACGCTTTAAACGATGAAAATATGCAAGTTTCTTAGGTTGTTTTGTTAGATATGATACATTTTGGGTATGTTTTGTAGGAAACTAAGTTTTGGATGCTAAGTTCATGAAAAAGATGAAAAGTGGAGTTTTTGGCTACTTGGTTGATCAATTTTGGGTATTCGTGACACCTTTTTTATTGTATGTGACTAAAGCATGTGATGAAAGTTAAAGATTTGAAGCTTGGTTGCAAGTATTGCAAGGCTTGACACTTACCTATGTCTACATGTGTACCACATGTAGAACATATGGTCTATATAAGACTAAGGTAAGTACTGAAATTAAAGATCCCAAGTGTAAAAGACTGGAAAAAGAACTTCTAACACTTACTTATGTCAACATGTGGACCGCGTGTAGCACATGTGGGCCGCATGTGGGTAAGGTAAGTGACAAAAGTCCAAAATCCCGAGAGAAGAAGCTACATGACCTTTTTTAGCACATGTAGGTGCCCACATGCACGCAACCTCAGACAGCATGTGGCACATGCGTCGAAAGTCAGGCCACATGTGGACACCACATAAGTGGTCACCTACCTCTTTTTGTCCTTTTTAATCTGGGATTTGATTTTAGGGTTTCCTCATGTACTATAATTACCCTTTATGTGTTTTTAGTAGAAGTTACACATTCTTTATACTTACAAACATATTTTGATTTCGATATTCTATTTTAGTCTTGGAATTCTCTTGTATTGTTTTTAGTTGATTAATTCAGTTAAAGTTTTTGGTTTTTACTTGTGATTATTGTGATTTCATCTTATGCTTTTAATTATGAATGTTGTTGAATTCTTCATAAGCATGAGCGGCTAAAAACCCTCAGCTAGGGTTGTGGAAACCCTCACAGATTGACGAAGTAGGGGAAGTGCTATTGTTGTTCTAAACTAACACCCATGCATGCACTGTATTATCTTCACTTTAATAGTTATCTTAGCGTTTGCAAATGTTAGGATCCCACTTAGATTATTGCTACTTATAGCAAAAGATAAGTGTGACTAGGAAAAGATAACTACACTAGTAATTTGAAGTTTAACTGTCGATCCATGCTACTAGGTACTATCTAAGTAAGATGGTTAGATGTCATCTAATAACTAGAGACTCAAAAGGTAATAGTTAACTGGGATCAATAGAAGGATTAGTAATGTGACATCCTGAGACTCAAAAAGTAAAGGGTGAGATCTATCAACTCATCTAAAAGACTGTTGATTGTACATAACTTATTAGATTCTGCATACAAGGTATCACGTTGGTTCAACAAAGCACGATGAGCCTATGGAGTTGAGAAGCCAGGGAAACACAATCCTAGTGTTCGCCTACAATTTATTATAGCCAAAGTTGATATTAGCTACTTATTTGATATTGCCACTTAAATCCACCATTTACTTTTCAAGTTTTTCCTGTTGATTTCAAAAGCTGAGAGACACTATTACACATATTCCCTTAGGATTTGACCCCAACCTTTATTGGGTTACTATATTATATGGCGACTGCATAATCTTTAGAGTGAAGGTATATCTTGGGCATTATAAAATTTTGGCACCGTTGTTGGGGAATATGGTGTTGATTTGTGAATTAAAGTTGTTGCAGTGTACGAGTCCTTTTTGTTTTTGTTCATAGTTGGGTATATGCTGGTGTATAACTAGCGCAAGAAGTATAGGTAATCCCTTACTCCCATTGAATCGAATCCAGAGAGGATCCTACAAACACCTAGTAGGATGATGGAACTGAAAAGAGATGATATTCCTGAGGTGGTTCATATTGATATGCCTACCCGTCTTCTCGAAGAAGTATAGGATATTGTTGACAAAAAGGCAAGAATGATTTTAGCATAAGCAACTAATGGGGGGAAAGAAGTAGATGAACTTTAATGGATAGATATGGAGGTAGAGCTAGATGAGCATAGACAAGAAGCAAACCACCGAGCAACACTCGATGGTAATCAAAACAGAGTTAGAGGAGGCAGTTCTCAAGTGATCTCTACATATCAATATGTGCAGCTATACAAGAATGATGAAGAATATCTAGGGTATGTTGAGCCAACAAAGTTTGGAGATATTATTCCTCCTGCCTTGCTCCAGGATGTCAAGTTCAATATCTCAAGTGCTATGGTCAAACTCTTATACTTGAAGGGTGTGTTTGCAGGATTACAGATAGACAACATAAACATACATCTGACAAATTTTACTGGGATCTTCCCTTTATATACTATTCTTGGGGCAGATCAGGAGGCTCTTAGACTAAGGTTGTTTCCCTTCTCGCTTACTAGAAAAGCATCATTATGGATGGGGTAACTTCCAAGAGCATCTGTCACTACGTGGAATGAGTTATGTAGACAATTCTTTAATAGGTTCATTCCCCCATCAAAGGTGTTGCATCTCAAGGACGTGATTTATAATTTTAGGCAACTGCAGTTAGAATCTATGTACAAGGCATGGTTCAGGTTCAAGAAGAAACTTAGCATGGTGCCCAACTAACAAATTTTAGGGCCAAGCTTGTTGGAGATATTATATCAAGCCCTGACCCTCAGTTCCAGAACTATGGAAAACACTATCTCTGGAGAAGCCTTCATGAGATTGTGATGGGAGATAGCGTCTAGTATCATGGATAGTCAAAGTAGTCTTTTCTTGGTCTTCAAGATAAATCATGATTTTATCGTAACCTGAGTATCCATCAAGAAAACAATACCAACACTTGCCTGCTAATCTATCCAGCTTTTGATTCATGAACAGCATAGGGAAATGGGCCTTTTGTGTTCACTTGTTCATCTTCCTATAATCCATGTAGACTCTTTAGCCAGTCACTAGACTCATGGATACTAATTTATTATTTTTATTTGGAACCACTGTGATTCCCTCTTTATTCAGCATGCATTGAATCGGGCTTACCACTTGCTGTCTACAATGGTGAAAACCACCCCAACATCTAACCACTTAATTATTTCCTTTTTCACCACCTTATACATAGGATGGTTCAACCTTCTCTAATGCTCAATACTAGGAATTCTATCCAGCTCAAGCTGTATATTATGTGTGCATATACCTGGTGGAATCCCTATAATGTCTGCAATGGTCCACCCGATAACTCTTTTGAATTTTTTCAACACTGATATCAAAGCTTTCACCTATGCTCTTGCCAAATATGCCATAATAATAAATAGTAAGGTATTGTTGGCACCCCAAGAATAAATACTAAAAAAGAGATACGAGGGCCTCCGATTCCAAGATCGGTGGCTCCTCGATGGATGGCTTTGCAGGAGGTGTGGCTCTATTTTAAAGTCAAGATCGAGCTTCTTAGGGGTATATTTGTAAGAACCTATGCCATGTAATTCATTAACGATCTCATCATATTCATCTATCACATCACTGTCAAAGTTCATAATTACTAGTGCTAATGTTTCTATCCCTAATATTTCCTTAATAGGAACATTCACTACAACTACATTATCATCTATAAAATCTATCGTTGTTATCAATATCATATCATCTAGCTATTATACTATCATGCACATATTAAATACTATTTTCTCATCATTTACTTTAAAGGTGATCTCCTCCAAATCATATCAACCAACACCCGACCAGTGGATAAGAAGAGTCTACTCAAGATAATCGAAGCTTGGGCATCCACTTCATAGTCTAAAATTATGAAATCTATTTGGTAGGTGCAGGATGATACACTTACTTTTAAGTCACGCAAGATACCCACTGGCTCCTTTACAGATGAATCATCCATCAATAGCCTTGAGAATGTAAGCTTGAGTTCTCTTAACCCCAACACCTTGTATATTAGTAGCGTGCATTAAATTTGTTCCTGCTCCCAAATCACATAGAGCCTTATTTTTATATAGAACATGGGATAGTGACTGCACCTGTATCCCCATTCTTTTCTTCTGATGGTGTATGATAAATCATGCTAAACTGCTGCACCTCATCTTTGGGCTCATCTACGACCAAGTCGTCACCATACTCACTCTTATAATCATTATCCCTACAAGTTAGCTTCTAAAACTCAACTTTAGGTATATCGTCATCGATAATATTATCCTTCTTCGGAACATTAGTAGTAGGCATATAATAATCATTAAGAGAGGCACCATTCCTATTGTTAATATCCAGACAATGATCAAGTGTTGGAGGATTCTGCACAGTGTCACAAGGAAGGGCACCTGGCTGTCAGTGAGTCGAAGTTGTAAAGATCTGCCCATACTGCTGCTCCAACTGGTCAATAGTAGTTGCATGTGACTCAACCTTTTGGGTAAATCCTGAAATATCAGCCTTAAGTTCTTGACTCTCTTGATCCTTCATTAGTTTAGACAACATTTTTCCTATTCCGGATTACGTATCTTGTCTTCCAGGTGGAGTGTAGTTGTACCCCTTATCTTTGTAATCATCTCTCCATCTCCAGTCATTATCTCTATCTTTATCATCATAACAGTTATGACCTTGGTTTCCTTTCCCTTGGTCTTGAAAACCCACCGGCTGATGATCCAAATACTTTGCCTCCTCCTCTCACTTAAATTCTTGAACTCCAAAGGTTGCACCTTGTGCCCCTGCTGCATTTACCTTTGAAGAATTTATTATTGCAAATTGTTTGGAAAACTCACCAATATCGGTATGTAATAGTGAAATCTCCTGAGTTACTACATCCTCAGCCACTCTCTGCTTACTGGAAACTCCAATAGCATAAGTGCAGAACATCTCTCAACCTCCTAAGTTTTCCAACCTCGATCCTTATAGGATCTTTGCATTCAAAAGGATTCCATTCAGATTATGCAATGCGTCTGCCACTTTAAAAGATGTATGATTTCCATATTCTCTGATATAATGGAAGACATAATCAAAGCATTCATGTATGACTTTTTAGTGGTGGGGGACTAATTTAATAATTGTTTAGCCTATTTAGCTCAGAGATATAAAGAGTGCAATTTGGTGCTGAACTGGGAAAAATGCCACTTCATGGTAAAAGAAGGTATAGTTCTACAGCACAATATATCCACACATGGTATTGAAGTGGACAAAGCAATGATTAAGGTATTTGAAAAATTGCCACCGCATGTGTTAGTTACAAGCATACGTAGCTTTTGGGGTCATGCAAGTTTTTATAGGAGGTTTATTAAGGAGTTCTCTAAATTTTCAAATCCTCTATTCAAGATTTTATAAAGGGAGGTAAAATTTGTGTTTGATTAAGCATGCCTTAACGCTTTCACATGCCTGACAGAGAGGATGATTTTGGTACGTATTATTATGTTTTCTAAAAGGTCTGCACCTTTTGAGGTCATGGGTTATGTGATTGAAGTGTCCTTAGGGGATGTCTTAGGCTAAAGAAGAGAAAATATCCTTCATTCAATCTGCTATGCTAGAAAGGCATTAAACCCTATACGAAAAAAATTATATAGTTACAGAGTAAGAGTTACTTGCGGTGGTTTTTGTCTATGTAAAATTTAAGTCTTATTTGATTAGGACTAAGGTCATAGTTCACACTGAACATTTATAATTAAGGTAATTGATGTTTAAAAAAGATTCCAAACCAAGATTAATTCATTGGGTTCTCTTGCTACAAGTATTTGATTTTAAAGTAAAGGACCAGAAAGGGACATAAAATCAGGTTGCAAATCACTTATCCAGACTTGAGGATAAGGAAATGAGAAACTAGGGGATAATATTAAGATAGATAATATATTTATAGATGAGCAAGTTTTAGAAGTGTCTCATGACCTAATACCCTGGCTTGCTGATTTTGCCAACTACTTGGCAAGCAATTTGGTACCAGAAGATCTATCCTTCCAGCAGCGAAGGAGATTTATGCATGAGGTGAGAAAGTTCTTTTGGGATGAACTGTACCTATTTAGGGTTTATACCGATGGTGTGATTCAGAGGTGTATTCCATAGGTGGAGATGATGTGCATTATAGAAGATTGTCATTCATCACCAGTTAGGGGTCACCATAGTGGTACTTGCACAAATCACAAAATCCTGCAGTATGGGTTCTTATCCTTCCATATAGATGGCTTTCTTCGTTGACATAATAGGTGTGTGGGAAAGAAAACTGGCCTACAATCTGTAAGGATTCTCATGATTTTACATAAGCCTGTGATCAATGTCAGCGTCAAGTCAATGTTTAACGGCACCATAAACTCCCCATAACACCTATTCTGTAGTTGGAGTTGTTTAATATGTGGGGTTTTAATTTCATGGGACCATTTGAGAGATCCTGTAGCATGAAATATATTCTGGTAGTGTTTGACTATGTGTCAAAATGGGTGTAGGAAGTTTCCCTTCAAGACAATGAAGGTAGAAGTGTCACCGCCTTTTTGAAGGGAAATATCTTTTGGCGATTTGGCACTCCATGTGTAATTATCGGTGATAGTGGGTCTCACTTTGGTAACCACCTATTTAGAGACCTTATTGATAGATATGGTGTAATACATAAGGTGACAACACCTTACCATCCTCAGGCAAGTGGGTAAGTTGAGGTCTTGAATAGAGAGATAAAGTCCATCTTGGCAAAAACTGTGAATGCTAATTGAACTGACTGGACTAGAAAATTAGATGATGCATTGTGGGCATACCGAAAATCCTACAAGAACATCATAGGTGCCTTCCCATATTATCTTGTATAATTCAAGGCGTGACATTTATCGATTCATTTTGACCATAAGACACAATGGGCATTGAAAAGGCTTACTTTTTAGTGGTGTGATGCAACAAACTTGAGGTTGAACAAGGTGAATGATTTGGATGAGTTTTGACTCCATGATTACGAGATCTCAACCATATAGAAAAAATAATAAAGCTATATCATGATATAAAAATCAAGAAAAGGGTATTTGAACTAGGTGATTTGATCCTTTTGTATAATTCAAGACTGCACTTGTTTTTTGTCAAGCTAAAATCTATGTAGACTAGACCATTCACTGTGGTTAAGGTGTTTCCATACGGTGCTATAGGAATAAGGAATGATGGTGAAATCCCGCTCAAGTTAAACATGCTATAAGTGAAGCACTAAATGGTGAACCTGGAGGAAGTAAGAGTTTGTGTTCATCTAGACTTTGGAGAAATCTGAGTAGCCAAGATAATTGAGTCGTTCCATGATAATATATTAGATACTTCTTGGTAGGAAACCCAAGGTACAAGGGCGCCTAGCGCATCCCAGTTATGTCCTCATTCCCTTTGTTTTATGTTATTTTAGCGCATTGGATACAACACATAATTTTTAGTTGGGGGTGAGGTATACCATAGCTGCCGCGGGTTTTAGTTGCCGTGTTTTTTTTCCTATCAGCTGTTGTATAGTTGTAAAATTGGTATGTCTAGGTTAAAATTTGTTTCATATTGTGTTTTGTTCATACTATCTTGTGTTTTTGTGTAATTTCGAGATTTTTTAGTAGTTAGGGCAGTTGTCATGTTTCGATTGATTTTTGAGAAAAATGATACCCCTCCAAAATTGTGTTTTAGAACTGTGTGAATGTATATATGTGTGAACATTGTGGATCTTGTTATGGCATTAGGATTAGGGACAAGATAATCACTTGTTAATAGTTATATGAACCGGATAAGTAATATCTTGTGATATTGACTCTATTCCATGTGTGTGAGAGTGATACTTAGTTCCCTTTATGTGCTGAATCCAGAACTTGCCTGGTTAGTCTTGCCTAAGTTGTAGGATAGTCGATTAGGAAAGGATCATAGGATGTTTTTGATTTTAGCTCACTTTTAAGCTAAATGACCTTCCCTATACGAAATAGTATCCGTTGATCCCTGTTTTGAGCCTTATAGCCTATTGTTCTTGTTTCACCATTCTTCGTCCCATTTGTATTGCAATAACATTTTTGGCCCATTCCTTCTTGGAGATTATGCATCTCAACTCAGGAAAATTGCCTAAGTTGAGGGTGGCTATCATAGGGGTATGTGATGTAAAATGGGTATGTAGAAGGGTAAAATAATGGGAAAAAAAATTAGTAGGGCTGAGTGTGGTAGAAAAAGAAAAAGAAAAGAAAAATAGTGAAAAAGTGAAAAAGTGAAAAAGAAAGAATAAAAGACCACACCCAACCTAAATGTTCAATAAAGAATAAAAAGGGAGAAATAAGGGTGAAATAAAAAAAAATTGGCTAATAAATGAGACCCTAAGGTTAGTGTAGTTCCTAGGAGGATCTGACACTTGATTTGTCCATATGTACCATAACAACCCCCCGAAGCCGACATTATAATCTAAGAAAAGTCCTAAAGTGAACTTAGCCCGACTGTCTGAAAACTAAGGTAAAGGAAATAAGGGCAAGCCTATGGTATTTGATACAAATTGATTGGAACTTCTCTTCTGAGTGTGAGTGTTTCTTGACTGTCCTTACATTGACATGAATTATTTCATAAGAGTGAGTGGGACATCTTTGTTGTGCAGGAACATGAGTCATACTATGTCACGACCCAAACCAGGGCTTGGCTGTGATGGGTATCTCAAGTCCCACGTGGACCGGAGGTCACCCTTACACCTAACCCAACCAAACCAAACATAATATCCCCAATGTCAGATGAATTACGAACATATAACAAGATAAGTTCAACGAATAATGGGTATGTCTATAACCAATGACCACCGACCAACCAAAATAATTGACCAACATCGCCCAAGTCCACTGTAATCCAACAAAGCCTTCTAACAAAAGAGCCAAAAACCAGTATTGATCGGAACATGTCCCCGACTCTGAAAGATGACAATGACAATGAAAATGATAATGTTAATGATAATGAAACTCTTAACTCTAGTCTATGATAAGAACTGATGAAATAAATTAGTCTTCTAAAGTATGGAAGCTCACCACTTCACCACAATAAACCAATGAACTGAGCCGATTAACCTAACTCTGCACTAGAAAAGTAGAGGTATCTATGGTGCCTGCATCGTATGGAGATATAGTATCCAGAGACGATTATTGGGGTGAACACTAGCATGTAACTCAGGGATAAGGATAACATAATTCCGTAATCAACAGTTCAAATTCATTCAAAACCAATGCACATAATAAAATGCATATACATACATATATATATATCACATATCAGGATAGGGAATAAGGATTAACACGCACTTCAAAACATTATCCTGGATTGTATATCTCAATCTTCATAACATAAGAAGGCACCAATATGATATATGGGTCCAGCTCTCCCCTAGCTGGTAGGGCCCCAGTGCGTGCGATCAAATGAACCAAAGGGTATAATGTACTATAGAGGACTCGAACCTCCTGGCATATCAAGGTGACACGAGCACCAAATCATATAATACAATATGGGGGACTCGAACCTCCCAATCAAATCAAAACAATAAGGGGGACTCAAACCACCCGGTCATATAGACCCCCATGTCGACAACTACAATTTGTAGTATTGGTCCTTCAAGACCTCCACTTTCACGACTCAGCTACACAACCCTCATTAAAGCCTAATTAAAACAATTAGCACATACATTATCATTTATTGAACCACATTACACATTAAGTCATACATCGTTGGTATCGTCATACCAACTACACTTGCAAGGTAACATCAACATGCCAAACCAATTATCATCATATGGGGGAATTCACAGTCCCCTTGGTTTAATTATACATTAACTTAGAGAATTAAACAATCCCTTAGGGTTCAATTCAAAATCATTGACTTCATTGCCTTTTCATATTATGCAATACTTCAAGAGTAGTTCAATATGCATACTTTATATATTCAAAACCGATTTCACAATATGGGGTTAGGATCATAATCAATTCAAAAGTCACAAGTTTGGGAAGTCACAATACCTAGCTTATTCCCCATTACCATGCATCAATTTGATTTTAAAACCACCGTTTAAATGTAACCCATGTAGGGACAAACATGAAACATCACATAAATAACAATTGTTCAAGACCCTCAATCCATGTTTTCAAAACCATCCTCAATACCATATGAACAACACTTTAAAAACTCATGCTTTTAGAAAATTATTAATTAGGTAAGATTAAGATTCTTGAAATACCAAGTTTCATGAAAAGAATTCAACCCTTAAGCCCTTGGATAGCCTGCTTCTTAGAAACTCTAAGTGCGATTGCTTGAGAGAATTTAAGAGAGCTTTGGAAGTGTTTTGAGTATATTATGTATGAGAAATAACCCTTCTTAAGTGCTTTATGAATGTGGGGTTTTAATTGGGTGAGAATAGAATTGTCCAAAGTGCCCTTAATTTAAAATTTTTAATTTAGTCGTCTGTGACTACGGGTAACTATATGACTTATATAGACTCATTATGACTGGTCACCACAAGTTGTAGCCAAGACAGTTTCCAAGGTAATCAAAATCTGTTGACCTTATGATTCAACCTATATGACTCTTAATGGGACCCTACGACTTGTAGGGTCCAATCATAGTATACACTGGACACCCTACGATTTGCACCCAACTCATTACTAGCCCTTACGACTCGTAGTGAACCACTCATACTAAGAGCAGATCTCAACCATACACTTTTTAATTTGGTTATGATTTGGTCCAACGACTCTTTAAGGGAGTCGTAGTCAGGATAGTAAGGATTAAATTATAGAAATTTTCAAGGACCAAAAACCTGAGGCATTACATACTCCCCCCTTAGGATCATTCATCCTCAAATGACAGGACAAGGCATTTATTATCATAATTTGACTCCATACACAACCACATTTACCTTTAACAAAGACAGAAAAATAAGATATTAAAGAATACACATGCCTTAAGCACATTATACGGAACTAGAATCAAGAACGGATACTTGGACTTTATGTCCTCCTAGCTTCCCAAGTGGATTTTTCAACCTTTTGGTTCCTCCAAAGAACCTTTACCAAGGCCACCTCCTTGGTCTTTAAATGATGGACTTGCCGATCCAAAATCTTGACCGGGACCTCCTCATAAGATAATGAATCCGAAATACCCACCTTTTCTAAAAGAACAACCATCAAAGGATCACCCATGCACTTTCTCAACATTAAAAGATGAAACACTAGGTGAATGGAGCTGAAACTAGAAGGGAACTCCAATTCATATGAAATATAGCAATGCTCTTCAAAACTAAGTTTGGACCAACAAAACGGGGACTGAGATTCCCCTTCTTACCAAACTGAATCACACCCTTTATGGGAGACACCTTCAAGAAAACCTAATTAGTACTTCATCGAACCAGGATGAATAGTATAACGCAACTCATGAGCTTTGGCAAAAATTCTTCCTTGTAACCCATCAACATCGGGAACACATAGTCTACCTTGATACCTCAAGATACTATCACCACTGATCTCGAAAATCATCACCTTTTGCCTACCTACATCATTCTTAATTTGCATCTCAATAGGATCCAACATCTATTTCTCCTTTACCTCACCACCAAAAGATGAGTTTGCCATCTCATACATAATCACACCACTATTTTTGGAGTCCAAAAGTCAAACTCTAAGATTAGACAAACAGTGAATATCCTTCACAAAATCTCGCTTCTTCTCGTCCACACGAGATAAGCTTCCCATAGATAACCTGCTAAGAGTATCAACAACCATGTTAGCTTTACCTCAATAATAGTGAAGACTCATGTCATAGTCCTTTAGCAACTCAAGCCATCTCCTTTGCCTGAGATTTGGCTCCGCGTGAGTGACCACATATTGCAAGATCTTTTAATCAGAATATATATCAGCGTGGATTCCATACAAATAATGTTACCATATATTTAATACAAACACCACAACCAATAATACAAAATTATAGGTCAGGTAATTCTTCTCATGGACTTTCAATTGCCTAAATGCATAAGCAACCACCTTGCCATGTTGTATCAACACACAACCCAATCCTACCCGAGACGCATCATACTAAACAACAAAACCATCAGTTTGCTCATGTAAAGTCAAGACCAAACTGAAGTTAACTTATCCTTAGGCTTCTTAAAACTACCCTAACAGGTATCAGACCATAAGAATTTCACCTTCTTCTTAGTCAACTTTGTCAATGGGGTAGCAATAGAAGAAAAACTCTCCACGAAACTTCTACAATAGCTGGCTAAACCCAAGAAGCTTTGAATGTCAGATGGAGTCATGGGTCTAGGCCACTTCTTAACCACCGCAACCTTCTGTGGATCCACCATGACCCCTTCACTAGAAATAACAAGACCCAGATAGGTCATGATCCGAAAAGCAGTCTTAGGGATATCAACCTCACTAATCTTCAAATAATGATAACACGATCGAAGATCAATCTTAGAAAAGAACTTAGCACCCTAAAGCTAATCGAACAGCTCATTAATTCTCAGAAGAAGATACTTATTCTTCATGATCACCTTATTTAGTTAGCAGTAATCAATACACAACCAAAGGGACTTACCCTTCTTATGCCTGGAAAAAAGAGGAGCACCCCACAGAGACATACTAGGGAAGATAAAACCCTTGTCAAGAAGATATTTCAACTGTTTCTTAAGTTCTTTCAATGCAACTAGAGCTATTTTGTGATGAGGGTAAGAAATAGGGTAAGTGTTCGGAAGAAGATCTATCCCAAAATCAATTTCCCTTTCAGGAAGTTCACCAAGAATATCATAAGGGAACACCTCAAGAAATTCACAGATCACAGGGACATTCTGCAAAGAAGGACCTTCAGATATAGAATCCTTAACATGTACTAATTGATAGAGGCACCCTTAGAAACCAATTTCTGGGCTCTACAATACTAAATAACCCTTTCTTACCTTCCCATTCAATCACTGGCTCATTTTGGAAATGAAAACTAAAGTTTTGGGCCCGATAATCAAGAGATGCGTAGCATATATGCCACCAATCCATCCCAAAAATCACATCAAAGACTAACATGTACAACTCTATTAGATCCACCAAGGTCTCCCTACCACAGACTGATATCACAAAATCTTTATATACCCTTCTAGCCATAATAGAGTCACCCATTGGGATGGACACATAAAAAGGATCTGAAATACACTCAAGGTCAAAGCCAAAATGGTTAACCACATAAAAGGTCACATAAGAAAGAATAGACTCGGGATTAAATAGATAGTATATATCATGAGAGAAAAGTTTAAGTATACCAGTAAGGAAATTAGGATGCCTCAAAATCTTATGGATGGCAAGTGGATATAGACGGTTCTGACTAGTGCCGGGGCCCGAAGTAGACGTAGCACCTTTTGGTGTGATTGCTGATGAAGTAGAGACAAGAATATTATTTGATCTAGAATTAACCGTAGAAGGATAATCCATCTACATATGACCAATCTAACCATATTTAAAGCACTTATTTCTCCCCTCTTCACAAACACCACAATGCACCTAACCACAAAATCTACAAGGAGGATAAGATGGAGCTTTCTAAGCCCCACTAGCCTGAGGCTGGGCTCCTCGTGCTCTAAACCCACAATTATACTGAGAATGATGATCACCCAATGACTTTAGATAAGGAGCATTAGTGATAGAGTAGGAACCAAAATTGCTCCACTTCTTATTAGACCATTTTCGACCATCTCTAACACTTAGCTACTGATCTCCACCCTGATCTAAATAGCTTCGCCTTCCTCAACTCTTGAGGAAAAAATGATCAAGGAAAGCACTATAGAAATCATCCCACAAAGTAGAATCAACATTGTTACCCCTATATTGGTCCCACTCCTCATAACACTAATACACCATATCCTTTTGCTGATAAAATACAAACTCTACACCCTCTACATCTGTAGCATGCATCATACAGAAGATTTTTTTATCTCATCAATGAAAATTTAAGGATCTTCCTCAACTTTAGAACCAGTGAAAATATGAGGACTCTACCTCATTAATTGGATAACTCTAGTAGCCTTGGAGGATAGAAAAATAGAAGCAACACGCTCAGGCTAGAAGGGCACCAACAAGATATGAAAATGAATTGATTAGAGAAACTCAACAGTAGACACACCAGCTTGGGGTGATTGAAGAGGGATAGGGGGAACCGATGGAGCTCCCTCGATCGAGTCTAAACTCTTAGAGTAGGACGTGCTCCATCCACATTATCCTCATACAGAACAGAAGAGTTTCTATGATAATCAAATCTTCTAGAAGGCATGATCTGAAAAACAAATATATAAAAATTAGGGGAGATTCAAGACCATAGAGTCTATAGCTTAAAATATAACAACAAGAAAGGTAAATATTCCTAAATGACTCATAACATCTCCCTTGGGATACACACCCATAAATGAGACTCTACTTTACATGACTTTGTTGGACACCTATTGGAACCAAACCTAGGCTCTAATACCATCTTTGTCATAACCCAAACCAAAGATTGGCCATGATTGGTATCTCAAGTGGCATATAGAACGGAGATCACCCCTTACACCAAACCAAACCAAACCAAACCAAACCAAATAGAATATCCCCAATGCCAGATAAATTTTGAACATCTAATAAGATAAGTTCAATAAAGGCAAAATGACCTTCTGGAACCCTGTACTATGTTGGTTTTGTAAGTTGGACACTTTCACTTACATATTTGTCATTTGGACCCTTGAACCCATTAAAAAACAATATTTTGCACCCTTTGACCATTGACCTCGCCTATGTGGCATTGAAATGGTGACTAGGACAAGGAGAGAGTAGTCACTCGTCTGGGGTGCAAGTGGGGGTCAATTTTAGGCTAATTTTATATTAAAATAATCAAAAAATAAAAAATATTTAAATTTAAAAATAAAATAAAAAAGGATCTTTTTTCCTCCATCTTTTTTAATTTAAAAATATAAAAATAATTTTTTTTAAAAAAACCCTTCCCCATTCCACCCCAGCCTGTCTCCACCCCCACCCCCACATAGCCTCATCCCATTCCACCCCCAACCCCTTCTATAAAATAATTTTTAAAAAATTAAAAAGGGTTTTTTTTCCTCCATGTTTTTTAATTTAAAAATATTTTAAAAAATTTAAAAATAATAATTTTTTTAAACCCTTCCCCACTCCACCCTATCTCGTCCCCACCCCCAACCCCCCATTTAGCCCATCCCACCCTACCCCAGCCTCTTCCAGCCCCTTTACCCCACCCTAACACCCGTCCATCCCTTCCCTATCCCCACCCCAGTGCATCCTCAACCCCCATATCCCACCAGCCCCATCCAACCCTTCCTCACCCTACCTCAGCCCGTCCCTAACCCCCCATACCTCACCAGCCCTATCCAGCCCCTTTCTACCTCACCCCCAACCCCCAACCTTCATACCCCTCCCAGCACCATCCTCACCCTACCCCAACCCCTTTCAGCCCCCACACTCTACCCCAACAGTCTTTCAGCCCCCCATACACACGTTTACTTTTTTTATTTTAATTTTTTCTCTCAATTCAATTTTTTCTTTTTTTTTAATTAAAATTTAAATTTAAAATCTTTTTATTTTTTGGGGGATTAAAATTTAAATTTAAATTGAAAGTAAGTGATAGTAAATATTGAAAATAATTAGTGAATTTCACTTGAAAAAAATTAAACTTTTTGAGAGTTTGTTAAAAATATTCAAATTTAAAAATAAAAAATTTATCATGTTTGTAGATATGAATTTATAGTTAAAAATTTAAATTAGTTGAAGAAGAATTTTAATTATTTGGAATGGATTTGATGTTTAATTTGTGAGCAAAAATAAAAACATGATTATTAAAATTTTTCTACAATTTATAAATTTTTATTATTTAATTAAATTAATTTTATATTTAATTTATTATGTAGCATTTTAAAAATAACTTGGAATTTAATGTAATACTTTTTTTTTAAAATGACGTGGCAGATGACGTGGCAGATGTGTTAGGCATGGCTGACGTGGTAGCTGACGTGGGGGGAGAGTGTGTTACACTCACCAAAAAAGGGTTTAAAATGTTGCTTTTTAGTGGGTTCAGGGGTCCAGATGACAAACATGTAAGTAAAAGTGTCCAACTTACAAAACCGATATAGTAAGGGGTCCACAAAGTTATTTTACCTTCAATAAATAAAGGGTATCTCAATAACTTATAACTATCGATCGGCCAAAATAGCTGACCAATATCGCCCAAGTCTACAGTAATCCGACAAAGTCTTCTAACACAAAAACCAAGAACCGATCTTGGTCGAGACATGTCCCTTACTCTAACAAATGATAATTGCGATAAAAATAAAAATGTTAATGATAATAAAAACTCTTAATTCTCGTCTATGATAAGAACTTATGAAATATTTAAATCTTCTGAAGTATGGAAGCTCATCATTTTGCCATAACAAATTAAAGAACTAAGCTGATCTACCTAACTCTGTGCAAAAAAAGTAGAGGTATCTCCAGTGCTTGCATCACGTAGGGATACAATGTTCAAAGATGGCTAGTGTGGTAAACACTAGAATGTAACTCAAAGATAAGACTAACATAATATCGTAATCAATAGTTTAAAATGATTCATAACCAACATACATAATCAAATTCATATACATATATTTAACACACGATAGGATAGGGAACAAGGTTTAACATTCACTTTTAAACTTTAGGCTGGATTGTGTAGCTCAACCATCATAACATTATAAGGCACCTACAGGATATATGGGCCCAACTCTCCCCCAGATAGTAAGGACCCAGTGTATGTTTCCACACGAACTAGAGGGTATACGTATAATATGATGTGGGGGACTCTAAATTTATGATAAAATAATAATAATAAGTGGGACTCAAACCATCCGATCATATAGATCCCCACATTAGCAACCGTAGTTTCTAGTATTGGTCCTTTAAGACCTTGATGAGTGGTGAATTTACCGTGTATTTTCACTTATCATACATGTACACTACTATGATTTGAAGATATAAATAAGAAAACATTACGATTAAATGCACTATTTTTCACATTTTGCAGGCATACAGGTGATGAGATAGAAGGATGTAGAATTTAGATGAAAAGGAACAAAAAAGAGAAAAAAAATGCACAGCTAAAGGATCTTGTACAAAATGAGGCTTAGTTACAACAATCGTGGTCTAAGGTTCGCCATTCCAACCAGTCATCACGATCCTGTGGATCTATCCTAGGTAGCAGAAGCTGCGATCATTGCTAATCTAGTGCGATCACAACAACGCGGGATCAGGACTAGGGATAGTTTTATAATTTTTAGCAGCCAACCCCAAATCCCTTAAAGGCCTTAAACCCTTTCACATTTTGGGCATTCTCAAGACAAGCAATATTTTGAATTTGAAGTTAAAAACCTACATTGGCAAGAATTGTAATTTGATTTAGAGACCTTGAATTTAGTAATTTCTTAAAGAATGGATGCTTTGCTTCCTTATGGTATATTTTTTTTTCCTTCATCATGAGTAGATAAATTTTATTATCTTGGGATTATGTTAAACTAAGGTGTAATTAGTTATGGGTTCTGATGTATTTGTGTATATGCTAGTTGGTTGATGATGGGTTCTACTATTATTTGATTAAATAGGTTTGGATTTGTAGGTGAAAGACCCAAATACTCAAAATGGGTTTTTGGGTGAAAAACCCAAACTCTTAATAGCTCAAATCATCCTTAGAGAGGGGTTTGGGTGAACTTTTGGAACCCACATCATCCTTGAAAGAGTGATGCAGGAACCAAGGCAATGGTAGACAATTAATGGGTTTAGTTCGCTAATTCTAAATTATTAGATGTAAGAGTGATTATGAAGTTGAATCTACCATGGGTATTTCCCTAGAAATTGGAATACCCAAATGAGGTATGATGAGCGGCGAATTTACCACTTATTTGCACTCGACATTCGTGCAAATTTCCATGACTTAAATGTATAAATGAGACATATGTATGATTAAATGCACCAACATCCACATTTTGTAGGAATATAGGTTATTAGATGGAAATATATGGACTTAAGCTAAAAAGGATCAAAAGAAGAGAAAGAAAGTACAGCTGGAAGACCTAGAGCAAAAATAGGCCCCTATTACCGTGATTGGGACTGAGGGATGCAATCGTAGCCAGTAAAGAAGGTTAGCAACTATTATTGCATTGATATACCAGTAGTTGTAGTAGCCATGATCTTAACAAATTGAATGCGATCGCGGCAACGCGGAATTAAGCCTAGGGGCAGTTTTGTAATTTTAGCAGCCGACCCCAAATCCCTTAAAAGCTTAAAACCCGTTTTCATTTTGGGCATTGTAGAGACTAGCAATACTTTGAATTTGAAATTAAAACCCTAAATTGGGAAAGAATTGTAATTTGATTTGGAGATTTGGATTTTTGTATTTGTGAAGAATGAATGCCTTGAACAATCCCTTTGGTATATGTTTCTTTCTTTTCTTCATGAGTAGATAATATTTTAGTATTTGGATTATGTTGAACTAAGGTACAATTAGTTGTGGGTTGTGATGTATTTATGTATATGCTAGATAGTTGATAATGGGTTCTACTATTGCTTGATTAAATTAGTTGGGATTTGTGGGTGAAAGCCCCAAATACTTAAAAAGGGTTTGTGGTTGAAAACCCCAAACCCCTGAAACCTCAAACCATCTTTGAAAGAGGGATTTGGGTAAACTTTTGGAACCCACATCATCCTTGAAAGAGGTATGAGGGAACCAAGGTAATAGTAGATAATTAATGGATTTAGTTTACTAATTCTCACTATCTTAGAGATAAGAGTGAGTATGAAGTTGACTACATATTGGATATCTTCTTAAAAATAGGGATACCCACTTGAGGTATTAAGTGAGCATAATTAAAACACTTGTTAGGTATCTGAAAGGTACAATAGGTGAAATTCTTGAGGTTTTATTGACAAACAAGCCTCAAGTACCCTAGACCTAGCCTACCATATTGTTAATAACTACCATGTACACCAAATCTACACTTACCCATACCTAATTTTCCCTTAGGTAGACATAATCACAAGATTCTCTTTATATCAAAGTTAAATTACAATTGTTGTGTAGTTTGTGAAATTGAGTTACTATTGTGCACACTCTCCCTAAACTAAACCCCCCAATTTTAAATCATGCTATTTACTCTGTTTGGACTTTGGGTGATTTCTTAGTAAGTGTTAAGACCCATAAGACTAGAATTCTACTTTTCACTCCTTCTGGATTCGTCAATAAGAATTAGGATATTGACAATAATTGTCCTATACTAATTTACGTGGTATGGGTGAGCGTTATTAAAATGGTGACATTGTTGGAGAGTGAAGTTTAGTTTTCAGTTGTGCGGTATTAATTCTTACTTAGCACATAACCGTAGTGGTGTATATTTATTTATGTTGTTATTTTTGTTTCCTTGTATGTGATCTCCGTAGACTAAATTGATACATGAGTGACTATGCTAGTCAAGATGGATCTTTCGATGACCCTCTTGATGATGAGGGGAAACTCAATGATGTTAGTTGTTCAAGTGCCATCCGTATCCCACCTACTCATGGGAACAATGTCTTTTATGTCACAAGCATCATGTTGCACATATTGCAAATGAAGGGACTTTTTTTGGGGCAAGCTTATGAGGACTCCAACCTTTATTTGAAGAATTTTTTAGAGGTGTGTATGCCCTTTGATATTACACACATAACCCAAAAGTCCGGCCAACTTCCTCTCTTCTCTTTTTCTCTAATAGGAGAGACGGTATTATAACTTTCATCTCTTCTGGCCGGGTCTATCACTTCATGGGATGAACTTAACACAAGCTTCCTTGAACAATATTTCCCACCATCCAAAATTCCCCATTTGAGGGATGAGATCATGTAATACCCCGTATTTTCGTGCTAAAATTCTAACCGTCATTCCTGCTCGTCTATGCTCTAATCCAAGTGATTCTCACATGAATAAATGTTGCATGGTCATTATCCTATTCTATGGAGTAGTTTAGAGGTGGAAAATATTTATAGCAATGACATAGAACAAGGTTGAGCTAAGACCAATTGATTCATCCAAAGTTTGACATTTGATTCTACAAGGATCAACTTCAAACGTGAATATATCTTAATATACATGGAATTTTTCATCCCAAGACCTATCAAATTGAATATATAATTGAATTATCTTTCCAACGATACCAATTTCATCAAAATCCAACACCCGAGCAAGGAGTTATGGCTTTGCGAAGTAAAGTGCGTTGCCTAACCAATCGTATATGGCTATTGGAATAGGTGTGTGATAAGCAATGTGGCGCATACTTAAATGTGTGGGATAACCAATGCATCACATACTTAAATGTGTGTGATAAGAAATGCGGCGCATACATAAATGTATGCGATAAGTAATGCGACGCACACTTGGTGTTTTAGGTAGTAAAAACACTCTGTTTGAGTTATTTTGAGGGCAATTAAGTCTTTTGACACTCCTTACACACCCCTAAACTTAACCTTATAAATTTAATAGAATCTAAACACATCATAACCCTATTATCAATCTAAGTTCATCATCCAAGAGCACTAAAGGAGAAAAACAACTAGGGTTGCACAATCAACATTGAGGATCCAATCTTTCAACAAATCCACTACCATAAAGGTATGTGGGGTTTTCAACAAGAATATCCTTTCGTTCTTGTGCCCAAAAATTTATACTATTTTAAGAAGATAGATGATTTTACTTGTTTAATTATGAATTTTAGATGAAAACTATTATCCTATATTATTGTTCAAGAAACTATGATATTTTTGTGATGTCTTAAAGATAAATTCCTTGAGTTTTGCTGTTAATATCATGTTTCAAGTTGAATTTTCAGATTTTCATATGAGTTATACTTGTTTGCTATACAAAGTATGAATCTTGAAATGTTTTGCTCAAGTGTTGATATATGGGATTTAAACCCTCTTTGAGATTATGATCTTTGGTGAAGGAATGTGTTATACATACCTTGATATTTGAATGATTTGACCTTTTTCTCTTGAAAGAGTTATTTTTGAACTCGAATGAGAAAAAATCCACATGTTGATTTATTATGAAAAGGGGTAGCATGATAGCTCTCGATATGAATTGTTGAATTGTGTTGTTGTGGATTTTCTTTTGAAATGATCTGAGCTAAGTTCGGGAGTAGTCTTTAGCATCGAGTGGGAGGTATAGCTATGATTGGTACTTCCTTAGAACTACGTGACCCCGTAGGATATGAGCCTGAGGCTGGTTGATATAGTGATCAGTAGTGAACAAAAGATTAAGGTCCTACTCCGATGGCAAGGATAGGATAGCTCTCCCCAATATGGGTTGGACGTTGGACTCCATGTAGCTCACATAGTTTATGTCAGTTGTAAGAGACTCCCAATGTGTGTGTGTGTATTCTCCTATCTAATATGCAAAGTCTTATTCTTCTATCTAAGATAAAAACATATTTGTTTTAAAGACTGAGTTTGAGAAAGTCATTGTTTTCAAGAGATTTAATGAACATATATTCTAAAGAGAATTGTTATGAGATTTGATTGCTTTGATGATTTGGAATAGAGATGGAAGCGAATTGAGATTTATTATGATGACTCACATGTTTCACCCAATATATTTTACTCTCTTATGATTATGATGATTTTAATTTGAGCTAAGTGAGTCATTTATATCAACATGCATAATTTTATAAACTGTGATGATATTAAGATATTATTTTATATATGCATTGCACAGTTGTAGAGCTTGTGTGCAATCTTAATTTTCAAATTTATCACAGTTGGGACTTTATCTATAGTGTGGCTGAGCCTACTCTGTGGTTACCTTTATGGTCTTCTTGAGTTTGCATATGCTATGGTTGATAGATGTTCAAAGGACAGTCTATGGATGCGATAATGATTCCTTCAACCTTAACCTTATGTTTTCAGTTTTAATTGAGATTTTTGAATGATATACTCAATGGGAAGTGTATGCTTGAGTTTTATTCAACGTGGATTCATTCTCAATTGATGGGACATCCTGGAGTGGGTCATCCACTGGTAAGTAATTGTGCTTCAGACTCTTGGATTTTAGCTTTGGTTGTCATCTAGACTAGTTGCAGCATTGGCATAGATTGCAGACCTTGGTTACCTCAATTTGTCTGCCCAGGTAGCATCGTATGGGTCTATTCTCATAGTTTCCATGATGGATTTTTAGTGGATCAACTTTTATATTTCTAGATTAGAGTGATGAGATTGTATGGACAGGACTTAGGTGACTTTCTTTTTAGTTTGGAGTTTTTGCGAATTTGGAAAGGCAAAAAAGGTTATATTTGGATTTGTTGTTGGTTGCATGAATCAACCCTTGGTTTGCCTTTGTCTAGATGAGTTTTCATTTGATTGTGCTGGTATCATTGTGGTGTTAGTGTGTCATAGTTTAGATTTGCGTGCATCAGCATTTCTTGATTTAGTTGAAGACTGGTTGGTGGTTAAGGTTAAGTTTTAGCTATTTGAGGGTGAAGTGCGGAAGTTGGTTGAAAAAGGGATACCTTGGGCAAAATCCCTTGGATGCATAATTTCTTCTTGGAGGTTATTGGGGAAGTCATGTTCAGAGCATGCGAGACCAGTACCTCGCCTTTTTGATGTTTGATGATCTTTTTATCCATTGACTTTTGTGAATGAAAGTCCTTTTAGAAGTGGATATTATAGTGACCCTCCAGGTCATTTCATTGAATTGTGTGCATTTTGAGCATTGCAAGACTTCCAATAGCGGCTGTAGGTCATTTATGACTTGTTAGAACTGTTGGTTCAGTAATTTGATAGTTCATTTGGATTTTAGACCCATTTTTTTGTTTTGGACCTTTCTTTGTTTCAGATTTGGTCTTAAACAAAACTCCTAGTAGATGACCTCAGACGAGAATTCTAATAGTGTCGTCAGCTCCAAAATGTTGATTTAGGCTTAGAGAACCCTTGGTTCAGGTTTCAAGGCTTCCAAACTTGTTTTGGGCTATGGGGCAGATTTTGTGAAAAAGGAAACAATGGTTGTGGGCTTCATATTTAGTTAAAATGATCTCGGATATAAGTTTCAGTGGTTCCATTGAGTTAGAAATATCGAATATGGCAAACGAGTTCTCGAATGAACCCCGGACGACCGGTCGAAGTCTATTCCAAACTTATCAAAATCTTGTGCATCAGGCAACTGATATGACCACATAAGTGATGGTTTGATAACTTTTGCAATCATCACATATGCGACATTATGTCGCTTAAGAAAAATTGGCCATATTGGTCAGTTATCGCATAAGCGACTTCCAGCCCTCTTCTACTAGATTTCATAAGCGAACTAGAGTTTCATAAGTGACACCTGGTACTATTTGACCCTCTTTTTCCACCTGATTTGCTATCGCTTCTTCCATCATTTTTTCACCAAATTGAAAGCACAAAAAGAGGAACAAGTTGGACATTATCCACATAGGTTCAGGTAAGATAACATAATTCATTTTGGTTATATCCCATCCATTTTCCCTTAAATTTCCATCCTAATTCTTGGTAAGATTCTTGGAAATTTGGGCCTTGATTCCTAAACTTTGAGTGATAATTTGAAACCTGATTTTTTCTTTGTTTGTGCTTAACTTTTGAGCACAACTTCTTTGGACTCTATGATGGGTTCAACTTTGGATTCCATTTGCAGGCCCTGTGGGCTCGTGCTTGGACTAAAATTTGACCCGATCCCTTATATAGTAATATAGATCTCATGCGACTCTAACTGACTATAAAATATGATTTTGATAGCATGCCGACATTTTAGGATTATGGAGTGAAGACAATGTTTTATGGATAATTCAAGGACTTGTGGTTCGACATGGGGTAGACTTATCTCTACTCTTCTTTTTAAGATGATGTTTGATATATGTTGCATGTTAAATCGGTATGTTATGATGTGATTATGGGTAGAACTCTGTGACTTAGTCTAAATTATGAGTTTGAGGGATAGAAGGGTATTCTACCCTTAAGATGAAATACTTATTATACTTCTATAATCCTATTACCTTTCTTATAGGTAGAGATAATTCATACCATAATTAGGATATTATTCTAGGTATGGGATGGGACTTAGGTGTTGGAAGCGTGGTTTGTACTATTGGCCTTATTTGGATCATTTAGGCTATCATGAAATCATAAATTAGGTATAATTGGCTTGGTTGCTCATGTCTTAGTTGAATTTAGCTTGGTGGCCCATGTTTGGAATAGAATTTCCTTAGTATCTTATGCTGGGAGCACTACCTTAATCACTCATGTTAGGTGGAATTAGTCCCGTAAGTTAAGGGAGATTGCCTTAGTTGCTCATATTCTAGGAGGGAATGATATCTTAGGGACATTTGTGGCTTATTCAACTTCTAAAAGTGATTTTTTATACCTTAGCCTAGCCCCATATAAAAGCTTGCTTATAAAGGATTTTAGGGATTAAAAGTGGGCCTTGTTGGCTCACCTTAGGCCAAGATGTGTGTTAGGTCTTGTAGATTTATATGCGCATGTTAGCGTATTAGGAATAGTTTAGACTAATTAACCCATAGTAATGGTTAACAACTTAGAGGATTATGAAGGTTTTTCCCCGGATCATGATATTATGGTTATGTTGGATATACATTGGACCTAAGACCGTAATGTGATGCTGTAGTTGTTTCGGACATATTATTGGGCCCAAGGCCATATTTATTATATTTATTGGTTAGGTTCTACAAAGTATTCCATCCTTGTAAAGGAAATAGACGTAGTTTACAGACATATTTATTCTTGTAATCTTATTATTTGAATAATGGTGATGCATGCGTAGATTCAGTACAATCATAATCACTCAGACAGTAAATGGTAAGATCCCATATAAAATATGGTTTTTATTACCTTTTTCCTGAAATGGGGTTTATTCCTACTTTTCACTTTAAAAAAGATTTATTCATATTGGAATCGTACTATCTTAATGAATAACTTATGAGCTGATATTAATAATGATGATCTTAAAGATTTGACTGAGATAGATTCTAGCCCATAGTTTTAATATCACTATTTACCTCAGATGTGAGAGATTCCGACCTTTCAATACTCCTATGATGATTTAATCCTGAAGTTTACCCCGAGAAATGTAATTATGGATTTATACTCTTTTAGCTATGGTTCTATTTATGCATTTATGCATCTATATATACACATATATCTCTAGTATTGAGTGAATAGATAATTGATGATTATTTTGATGATATGAGTTTTTGATCAAGTTTGGCAATTGATGATGCTATTGATGATATGAGTTTCGATTCAATTTCAGCGATTAATGATGATATAAGTTTTAGGTTAAGACCAACAATTGATGATGATATTGATGATTTAAGTTTATACATTGGGTTACTTATTGGCTTTCAGATTGATTATGGTATTATGGATTATATCCTAACATTCTTTCTTGTATGCACATTGCCTATCACCCAGTATGCACCTATATCTATCAGCCTTATAGGGGTTTACATAAGGTATCAGAGCATGGTTGGAATAGGGTTATTTATCCTTACTATTCCAATAGCTTATTATGTTAGTTGCTTGGATTTGAATAGAATAATTATCCTTATGGTCTCATTAGCCTGATATTGTAGTTTGATGGATATTTGGGTGTAGTTTACATTTCTTCTTAGATACTATTTATGTTTGCATTATCTTTGGAGCTTATTCAGCAGTTGCCTATAGAGTACGATGTGTTGGTACTCATACTACACTTCTGTAGCTGCAGATCAGAGTTTGGGTTATCGCTATTGTTGTGTTCATTATGTGGAACAACTATAGTTCGGATATGTAGGGTGAGCTCCTGGAGTTTAGAGTATTACTTTTCTCCCTTCTATGTACTAGACGAATCTCCGTGCTGTATTTAGAGATGGTTATATGTGTATATTCATTTAGTGCTTCATTTTGTATCCTTGTTAACAGTAGAAGCTCTTGTACTAATTCCACCTGGTTTGGGACTATATTATGTATTTTAGTCTTTTATTTCATTTAATCCACATTCTTTCCTTTATTTCTACTAGAAGTCCATAACTAGTAGTTTGGGACTATGAGTTAGCTTGCCTATTGGCAGATTATGGTAGGTACCATCACGACCTGAGAAATTATACCGTTAAAACCAGCTAGACCCAAGGCTGAGTCTTCAGATGATGTTATTACAGGTATGATTTTGGTATACTGTCAGTCAACTTTTGCTTTATTTGATTTGGGATCCACTTATTCTTATGTGTTTGCTTATTATGTCTCACGGTTAAAGTTATCTTGGGATTTATTATCTATGCCACTATATGTATATACTTCCACAGATGATTCTTTAGTAGTGGATTAGGTTTTTTAGATCATGTGTTGTGACTGTTAGAGATATTGATACTCATGTTGATCTTATTATATTGAATACGGTGGATTTTGATGTGATTCTGAGGATTGACTTAATATCCCACTATCATGTGGTCATGGACTATTTCGCTAAGACCATTACCTTAGCCATTCCCGACATAACCCTAGTCATATGGTAGGGATTGGTTAGCCACAAATCAATAGGGATTATTTCTTATGTTCATCCTATGATGCTTAAGTCGAGGGGTTAGAGTCTTATCTCCCATTATTCATGATATCAGTGTGGATAGTCCATCACTTGACTTTGTTCTTGCAGTTTATGAGTTTCTTGATGTTTTCCCTATTGATTTACCTGGTATTCCTCCTACTGGTTATATTTAGTTTATTATTGAGTCGGGAACCCAACCTAATTCAATGGCACCCTACCATATGGCTCCTGACGAGCTTAAAGAACTAAATTCTTAGATTTAGGATCTTCTTGATAAAGTTTTTATTAGATCGAGTGTGCCTTCTTAGGGATCTCCTGTGTTGTTCGTAAAGAAGAAGGACGACTCCATGCGTATGTTTATTGATTATAAGCAGCTTAATAAGGTGATGGTGAAGAACTGATATCCTATGCCTCACATAGATAATTTGTTTGACTAGCGTCAGGGTGCAACGGTGTTTTTGATTTGAGGTCTGATTATCATTAGTTGGCGATTCAAGCTAAGGATATCCTGAAGATAGTCTTTAGGACATATTATGGTCATTATGAGTTCCTAGTGATGTCTTTGGGGTTAACTAATATCCCGACTACATTTATGGATTTGATGAACTGAGTGTTCAAGCCTTATTTGGGTTCCTTCATGGTTGTGTTCATTGACGATATCCTTATGTATTCGAGGAGTGGAGAGGAGCATGTGAAACATTTGAGGATTGTGCTTTAGACTTTGATAGAGCATTTTCTTTTTCCCAAGTTCCCTAAGTGTGAGTTATGGATTAAGTTAGTGACATTACTGGGGCAAGTGGTCTCTAAGGATAGGATTATAGTAGACCGGATGAAGATTGAGACCATTCGTGATTAGGACAAGCCTACATCTCCAACTGAGGTTCGTATCTTCATTGGCTTGGCCGATTACTATAGGCGGTTCATGAAGAGTTTTGCTACTATTTCAGCACCTGTGACCAAATTGACTCAGAAAGAGGTTCATTTTCGTTGGTTCTTACTTTAGCTCCTATTTTAGCTCTTCCTATCAAGAGTGACAGTTTCACCATGTATTGTGATTCTTCTGGTGTTGGTTTGGGTTGTGTCTTAATGCAACATGTCCGTGTTATTGCTTATGTTTTAACACAGCGGAAGGTGCAAGAATGCAAATACCCCACTCATGATTTGGAGTTGGCGGTTGAAGTCTTTGCTCTTAAGAATTGGAAGCATCATCTTTATGGGGTGTATTGTGAGATATTCTTGGATCATCATAGTCTTCAACATCTTATTACCAAGAGAGAGCTTAATACTAGGAAACATAGATGGATGGAGTTGCCTAAGGATTATGATATCTCCATCTTGTATCATCTGGGCAAGGAGAATGTAGTAGCAGATGCCTTGAGCTGGAAGGCAGTGAGTATGAAAAGCTTTTATTGTATTTCAGTTTTTCAAAGGCTGTTGGCACAGGAAATTTAGTACTTAGTCAACTTGATCATACGACGTGATATTTCAGACCCTAGGCGGACTCTTACTAGTGTTAAGGCAAGATCCTTGCTATTTGAGCAGATTTGGGATTGCAAATTTAAGGATAAGAGACTTTGTATCATCTGTGATTAGGTGTTGAGTGGTGAGTCGAAGAGGGATACCATAGATTATAAGGGCGTGTTGACATTCGATAGCCTCCTTTGTGTTCCTAGAGTTGATGACATGATTCAGTCAATTTTGCGTGAGGCTCACAACTCTAGATATTCTATTTATTCTGGTATAGCTAAGATGTATAGAGATTTGAGAAAACATTATTGGTAGAGTGGTATGAAGAGAGGTCTGGTGGACTTTGTAGCTCGTTGCCTATGTTTCTAGCAGGGGAAGGCCGAGCATCAGCGACCTAGCGGTTTGATTTAGAGTTTGCCTATTCTCAAGTAGAAATGGGATTTGATTACAATAGACTTTGTTAGTGGGTTACTATCACGACCCAATTTAGGAGTCATGATGGCACCTACTCTATCCCTCCAGTAGGTAAGTCAAACCATAGCGCTAAGCTAGATAAAATGGGCTACCTTGGTGGAAAATGGTCCAAAAGTCAAAAATTAACAATTAGGGATTCTTATAACAATAATGCAATCATAAAGGTCTAATAGATAGATAGAAAAACCAACAAGCATCCCAAGACTCAATAATGTCGATACAAGATCCACTATAGAAGAATAATGAGTACTGAATAGTCAAATACAATCTGTCCAAATAATGAAAGACCAGACATAAATAAATAAAAGGAAAAAGGGTAACTCTTAACTCCAAGAGCTCACCCAATCTTAGATATCAACCCTGCATAAATATCAAATCAATGCCAGCATCTAGTATCATATTTGCACCAAAAAGGGTACAAAAGTAAAGTATGAGTACCAAACCACATGTACTTAGTAGGCATCATTGACCAACTGAGCTAAATTATGATATAAATACAATAAGATACAAGATAACATAAACTAAGTCAAGATAAAAGGGGGAGCTTAGATATAAGGTCTATCAGCACTGTACATAGATAATCAAATGAATACGAGTTTGATAACATAAATATCATACAATTAAATGCAAGATTAGACCACATAATCTAATAAGTGGGGAAAGTAATAACCCAACGCAGCCCTCCATAACCTTGAGGGTACAATTAAGGAACCAACAACCGAACAACCAAAATTTACCAACTGTCATGCATAATAAAGAATCAACCTTTCCTCAATGCAGGACTTGAACCGAAAGTCAATATAATCATTAATATTTTAATTTTGGTGGACTTGGACTGAAACTTATATCATCAGCATCATTAGCAAATGTCGGACTCAAACCGAAACTCATATTTATAAACTATATCAATGAACCATTTCAATAAGATAACCAATAGATTATACCAATAAATCATAGCTATAAATTATCCCTTTACTCATTTTTATACACTGGACCAAGAATCATATCCGCAGGTCTCATCCACAATTACGCCTATACGCCATATACGGAATCCATATCGATACTAATGCTCATAAGCAATACCACTAAGAATATTAGTAATTCATACCAATGGTCATATCCACAGGTCAATCATCATATCTATAAGCTGTTAATCATATATAAGTCATATCATGTATATATATAAGCCATATCATACCCATAAGCTATATCATGTATAAGTTATACCATATCTATGAGCTATTTCATATCTATATGTCATATCGTACTTACAAGAAATATCAAGTACATAAGCCATATCTAGTCTATAAGCTAAACCCCTTTTTATCATGTTGGTATTTATGTCATTAAGCATGTACATTTACCATATTATGTTATCATATTTGGAATCCATACCAATAATCACATGAATAAGTCATAACTCATACTTAAAATTTATATCCTCAATCATACATATGGTCAATATCATTAGCGATACTCAAAAATTAGCATCAACCCTTCAATACAAAACTAACATACTAAATAATCATATTAAACCTCTCCAAGTGTCAATCCAACCATCAATAAGATTATATCATACGTAAATGAGTCTACAAATTTATTACAAGTAAGGTGGACCGGAGGGGTCCACTTCTAATCCCCAACAATCCTCTTAGGCAACTTCTACCTTGGACTATGCTAAGGTATCTAAGTTAATCCCTAGATGTTATGTAAGCTGTATTTTCCCTAAGATAGAGATCCCACAGAAGCATAAAATACTAAGGCAATCCTACCAAGAATAATAGCAGCTAAGGCTATTCCTTTAACTTAAGCAACTAAGGACAATGTTACTCTACCATGAATAACTAGGGCAATTTCACCTACCTTAATCCACTTAATCCATGAATGACTATGCTAGCTACTCTAAGTCTACATTTTAAAGTTAGCCTAATAGCCCAATTAAACCAATTACTCTCGTAAATAATTCCAACATCTAAATCCCACCCCAGATACAGAATAATATTATAATTATACTATGAGATAGCTCAATCTATAAAAAGGTAAACCTAGCCTACCTGGGCACCAAATAAAGCCTAAAGAATCTGCTAAATCATTAATTTTTCATTCTGAGAATCTTCTGTAAGGTGCCATGCTATCAAAATCACAATCTACTTATCAATACAAGAATAATGATACCCAGTTCTTAGAACATCAAATTTGATAGGTTCACATAGTTCTTTTGCACATATGAGATTTTGGATGACTCCTAAGGGGTTGGCAGAGAGAAAATTTTTATGTCTCCATCTGGGGCCTGGTATTTGGTGTGACTACCAAATCATCCATTTGGGTTCTTTAGCAAAGGATGTTTTAGTGTACGTTTGGACATTTTAGCATCCCTTCCCATCTTGTAGTTACTGCTTTAGTGACACCAAGGCACTTTAGCAGTTAGTGCTAAAGCAAAACCAGAGAGCTTTAGCTACTAGCACTAAAGCGGCCCATAGTCTTTTTAGGGACCTAGCTCGTGGGGTTGGATACCACTTTAGCAGTACTAGGTATTATAGATCATTTATTGTATTATAGATTATATCTTAGAATTCATTCCTGCATGTGCGTTGCCTATCACCAGTATGCCCTATATCTATTAGCCTTATGAGGGGTTGCATAGGTATAGGTATGAGTGTTTCTAGCAGTATATTATGTATAGCTTGTATCTATCAGCCTTATGGAAAGTTTCATCAGTATAGGCTTGGATTGCTGTTTCTTGAGTGTTGATTGAACCTTCTGAGCCTTTGATGGTGGGGTTTATGAAAGACCTAGTTAGGTATTATTTGTTCGGACTATCTGGTTACCTTGTATTGTTATTTCTATTATAGTTAGTTCGTGATAGGTTAATTATTGGACTGGTATTAAGATTTGAGGTATGATTCTGATTTTTTTATCTTACAATTATATTATTTCACGTGATTATCCATTAGTAAGGCCTTATGATTTTAGACCCTGATATTCTAATTTCTTTCTTTATGGTTGCTTCATTATGGTAATTATGTCTTGTTTAGATGTATGAATTAGAGACCCTGATTATATTAGCACTAGTTTCTACTATGATTAAGAGGCCTAGATATGCTAGTATGAGCTTATCTTGCACCCTTGAGTTAGTCTTGTGATGTATATATATCTATCTATAGTAGTTATGGTATTACCGTATATCCCTTTCTTCTTTCACTTATTCATGTTGTATATCCATTCCTTGGACTTGTATACTACTATATATAAAATATTCTTCTTTCATTCTTTATTCACATATAGGCCAGTGATATTCAGTATAGTGCTAGGGTCTAAGATTATGGTTGGAATTGGATAAGTTATCCTTATTGTTTCATTAGATTATTCTATTAGTTTCTTGGGTATGAATAGAATAGTTAGCCTTATTGTCTCCTTAAATTTCTTATGCAGTTTCCTGGATATTTGGGTGTAGTTTACATTCCTGCTTGCATGCTATTTATATTTGCATTATCTTTGGAGCTCAGTTGGCTGTTGCCTACTGAGTACCACATGTTGGTACTCATACAACACTTCTGTAGCCTACTAATCATAATTTCAGTTCTTGCTATTTTTGTGTGCATCATGTAGAGCAGCTATTGTTCGAAGACATAAGGTGAGCTTCTGTTCTTTGGAGTATTGCTATCCTCTCTCTTATGTACTAGACTAGTCTCTATGTTGTAGTTAGAGATGGGTTGTATCATTATATTCATTTCGTACTTCATTTTTGCAAGTATTATTACATTAGAAGCTCTTGTACTGATGTCACAAGGTTTTCGGTTAATCTTATGTATTTTAGTTTTTTATTTCATTTATTTTGCATTCTTTTGCCATTTCTTGTAGTAGTCCGTTACTAGTAGTTTTAGACTACGGGTTGGATTGCCTATTGGTGGGTTATAGTAAAAACTATCATGACCTAATGAATTGGGTTGTGACAGTATATCAATCTATTTTACATACTTTAGTGTCGGTGATATAGTATATGAGTTAGATTTGCCTCTAGCTTATTTGGGTGTTCACTTGGATGTTTATGTGTCTGTGCTGAGATGGTACTTTTGGATGAGTTCTATATGCTTCTATGGGATTCAATTTAGTTGGGTGAAATTTGACTTTTGAGGATGAGTTGGTTGCAATTCATACAGATTTAGTACTCTTATCTTTTCAAGCTATTAGGTTCATCCCATACTTGACTTTTGAGCATAAAAATACTTTTAGTAGTGGATGTTGTAATGACCCTCTAGGTCATTTTCCAAATTACCATGCCCTATTCTTATTTTGAGACATTTTTAGTTGCTACAAGGTATTTAAGACTTTCAGGGATAGGTGGTTTAGTTCTCGAGGAGTTTGGTTGTATTTTAAGTCATTTTCTTTATTTTGGAGCTTTTAAAGGTAATAAGTTTGACCGTGGTCAAAATATCTAGGAAACTGCCTTAGATGAAAATTCTAATAGTTTTGTTAGCTTTGAAATATGGATTTTAGGCTAGGAGGACCTTTGATTTGGGTCATGAAGCTTTCAAACTCATTTAGGATGCTGGGGTGGATTTTGGTGAAACTCGACAAAGTGTCAACTTCAGTCAATATTTTATAAAACAACTACATTAATCATTTTGATGATTCCATTGAGTATGGAATACCGTTTCCAGTTAGATAGCATATTTGGTTTATGTTCATGGAGATTTGAACAAATCCCGTGGACTTGTTAAGAGAATATCTAGACTTAGAAAAGCTGCTCGAGTACAACACCTGGTGCAATCCCTTTTCTCTTCATCACGTTTGTGATGAGACCTTTATAATCATGAAGGTTTAATTTTCCTAGGCATTGTGCTCACATGAGGGGTTGTTACAATTGCTATGAAGTCAATATAGGACTGGGCTAGGTTTGTTCATCACAATCGCAATGTGGTCCATCCAAATTGCGATGACTTGGATCAGTTAAGGTTCACATTTTCAGTATTGTCCTTCAATCGCAAAATACCCTTGGTAGTGAGTATAAAATATATCTTCTTTGTCTTTGGCTTTTTTTTTTTACAAATTTTGACCAGTTTTTGAGCTTGGGAAAACATAAATTGTAGCTTTTTATCTATGTTGGCTTGGGGATGTTCCATGTACCAACTCTAATTAGCTTTCCATTGAATTTATGCTAATTTTTATCTCTTGTTGTTCTTTGAATAAAATTCAATTCTTGAGAATTTGGAAACTTCCAAGCAGATTTGAGCCCTGAAATGAGTTCAATTTTTGCTCAATTTTTTAGCATGCATTCTCGGCCATTTAGGAAAAATAGTTGCATTTTTAACTCCTATTTTTAGTGGCGGGTCCCAAGGGTTAGTTTCTGACCTGGTTTAGGATCAAAATTTCATATTTTTGATATGGTTATCATTTTACTAGTAGTAATTTGTAGATTGTGATTTTGATACTGTGACGACTTTCTGAGGTTAAGTGAAAGGGGAAGGCAACTCTTTATCAGTCAGAGGCTGTTGTTTGACTTTGAGGTAGGCTACGACCTACTTTCATTTAGGCTTAGATCTATGAGATGGTATATTTTATGAATTTTTTGTGGGTTAGGGGATTCATAGGATAAGTTTAGCATTATTTCTATATTTACGATATTATTGGCCTTCTTCAGAGAGTTTAGAGTAGACTATTTGAGTGGTTCTTAGATAAGGATGCTACTATGGTGTTTGGACTAGGTTAGGAATCCTATTATTCTTGGAATAGTGATAGAATTAGGTAAGGGATCCTTAGTATAGGTTTTGGGTAGTATCTCACGATAAGACATGTTTTTTTTGATCGATTTTCATTTAATTTTATTCTTTATCTTTTATTTCTTCTATATCATTGATATAGGGGCCTAAGGTTGTGATATGCTTTAGATGCACTCCAGCTTAGTGTTGCCTTTATATTAAGGGTGGTTTTACCTTATTTCGTGTTTACCTATACATTTATATATATTCTTGTGATGTCTTGCACAGATTCACTCTCACATATACATGTATTGTGGTACGATTCCAAGGATAATTATTCATTTACAAGATTTTAAAAGAAAAAGATAAATTGTACCTCCCTTGCTACGGGTTAAATGCTTTAAAGATGAAATGTACCATCTTTATTACTATTTTTTGTAATCTCAAAGGATTTGTACACTTTGATCAATGGATTTAATTTCTTGATTTGGAAGGATTTGTTCTGATTTCTATTCACTAATTTTTGTTTTGGAAAGAAATCATACCACCTTAAAAATTTGGGTCGAGATCATTTCCGATCAATTTATCCATTTACTTTCTTTTATTTATGATGAATAATATGATGAGTTTGAAGGCCATTTCTGGGCGACCCAAGGTATGTATTTTGGGTTTTACCTTACTTTTCTACATTGGCCATATATTGCGTTGCATATGTTAAGAAAATAAGGCTTAAGGTATTGCCGAGCATGTTAACTTTTTTGCCCAACCCACATGCTACACTGAATCATCTCATATTTTATTGAATCTACCACACACACACACACATACACACACACACATATATATATATATTCATGCATATTATTGCTATTATCTTCATTTATTCTATGTTATCCTTTTAACTTCAAGATGATATATGAATAAAGTACGGAATCGAAAAACTACTGCTAAGATAAAAAATATGAAAGGTAAAGGGATAAATAGGAAACAAGTAATAAATAAACACAATCAATGAATGAATAGCAATCTAAGGGTGTATCAAACCCATAACCCTCTATTCAATATCAAACAAAGCACTAATCTCTTATGTAGACCACAAGAGAATTGGAATCTCGAGCAATCCACATTCTTAAATAAAGTTTCAAGAAAAGCAATTCTATGCATTGCTTACATTCTCAATAGAGCATACATTCACAATTCTTCAAAAACTACCTACTAAATGAAAGATAAGTCCTATTTATAGTCTAGGCTAAGTCATATGGACCCAAAAGTAACCCATTAGAGAAATACAAAGCATAAAAGACCACTAAGTATTCCCTTAGGTCATCCAAGAGCACATGGGGTGCATCTTAAAGGCATGTGGGTTATTTTTGACCTGCTCTAGAAGATCTAGAGTGGGTTGGGTGCACCTCTAAAGTGGATGGGGTGCATGTCCTCTTTCGGGGGTTTTCTAGACCCGTTCTCCTTCCCTTGGCCTCTTTGACATCCCTTGAATCTCCTTATCATCATAATCATCCAATGGACACCTTTTGATAGTCACCAAGGAGTCGTCACATGACTCTTGACTCATAAACATCCCCTCTAATGCCTATAATGCCTATTGGGTACTGTATGTTTCGATACTTATACTACACTTTTGCATCTTTTTTTAATGCAGATTCTAGTATGAGTCTTACTTGTTCATTCAACTCGTTTGAGAGTCACTTTCTCGGAGTTATGGTTAGCACATGGAATCCGGATACTAACTTATCTCCTTCTAGTATCAATTGTATGTACTTTGTATATCTTGTACATAATGTTATTAGTTTGGTTTGTATTCCAATATTTAGTGGCTCTTATATGACACCAGGTCTAGGGGCTGGATTTCCTTGTATATTTTGTCTTTCCTATCTCTTTAGGCCCCATTTTATATCTTTTGTACCTGCTATGTAATTATCTATACTAGTTGGCCATGCTATCTTACTTTAGCTACTTTTATCTACTCTGTAAGTTGTTACTTTTGGTGTATGACATGGGATTTGCCTTACCTGCTAAAGTGTTACAGTAGGTGTCATTATGGCCCAATTAAGGGTTGTGACAATAAGTGCGTTAATTGAATATATAAATGAGTAAAGGATAATGAGGGTCACGTATAAATAAGATGATGAGAATTTATGTGGGTATTGGTGTTAGATTGGGGGAATTTAAGACTTTATCTCTAATCTATTGAAATTTATATTTATGTGTGCCTGATTTCTTGTTGTAGCATTGGTGTAAAACTTATATTTGCTAGTGATATGTGCCAAGATAATTGATAATTGAGAGATGGCATATTATTTAATTATTTATTTGTGTTTCACTTCTTTTATTATACTTTCGATTGTCCTGGGATAATTTACCATCCCCCAAGATCTTTGCCACTGATGTGGTGTTGAGATCTTTGCCAAATGTATTTCTGAGGTCATTTCTAGGTGGATCCGAGGTCAATTCTAGATGATGCCTAGTCATTTCCATCTGTGAGTTTGATGGAATTTCTAGAAGGGTTTGAGGTCATGTACAGACATTATTTGGACCTCATAAGTCCCTAATGATTCTCAACTAGCTATATTATGACTAGGAATGTACATATATCGAGTTGGTTTAGTTTTTCATAAAACAATTACTAAACTAATTTTGTCGGTTTATTAAATTTATGAATCAAATCAAATTAACATAAAGTTAATATTTTTGGTTTCGATTTTAGTAGTTTCTTTCAGTTTTCTTAATTCTTTTGATTTTCTTGATTTTCTCGATTTCTACAATTGCACTCTTATTGAAAATGTAAATCGATTATATAAGTTTGGAAAAAAATACAAAAAATTTGAAAAATAAAAAAACACTAACAAATTAGAAAGCAAATATCAACAAATCCAATACATACTAAGGAGCAATAGTGCGTAAACAACTACTCCAACAACATTGTTGGAAAAATACCAAATAAGAACTTTCAAAAAGATATCTTGCTTTGTACTTCAATGACTAGGTTCTATTGATTCCCAACTGGACTAGTAGAAGATCCTAATATTTGTATGTAATATACCTAAACTAGTTCAAAAAAATTTATAAAGTAGATTACAATTAATATTTATTAAGTATTAAAAAATTAAAATAATATATATTTTGTTGGTTTGGTTTGAATTTTAGTTTTTTTCTAAGACCAAATCAAACAAAGAATGATCCATTTTTTTCCTAACCTAAACTAACCAAACCAAATCGTAAGTCATTTTTTTCCATTTGACATGGTTGATCAATTTGGTATGGCTCAGAAATTTGGCTTTTACACCCCTATTTATGAGAATGTGTATATACTGATACTAATTAGAGCGGCATGCATAATTTATATAATTTTTTCTTGATTGGTATTGCATTTGTATGAAAAGTGATTGGGTGATCATGATATTGACTTTATCACTCTTATCTTGAATTGCGATATCTGGACTTGATTAACACATGTTTTGTTGACACTAGCTGCTAGTTTGGGGCTATATTTCATTAAATAAAAATTTTATGTGCTAGGTATCATAGCAAGAAAATTTAAATTCTACCCTATCCATCGTTTTGAATTTAGGCCAGTCAATGTGACATGACTCAAACCAGGGCCTGGCCGTATCGGGTATCTCAAGTCTAACAAGGACCGGAGACCACTCAAAATACCCAAACCTTTGATTGCCCTTCACCCTATGTCGGATGAATTCTGAATATATAACAAGATAAGATAACATAAAATTAAAGCATTGTAATGAGTCTAAAACCAAAACCAATTAGCCATCCAACACTAATCTTAATGCCAATACCAATACCAATACCAACTTCGTCCATGCCCACAATAATGTAACAAAGCCTCTAATCAAAGCCCAATAATATCCAATTGATACTTGCCCCCGACCATAGCCAAATCCAAAACCAAATAAATAATAACGGCATAAAGAAATCTATTTCATGAAATGGGGTCTTCCGGAGTATGAAAGCTCACCACTTCAGTCTGACTTAAAAGTTTTCACCAAATCACCAAGTCCCTGAGCAGGAGGAATGGAAGTACGGTCAGTTCCTGCATGGATAGAGCACCCACAGATTGTTAGCGGGGTGAACACAAATATGTAACATAGGGATAAAGATAAAGTAATATAGTTAATTTAAAATGAAATAACCAATGAGAATAACCATATGAAATTACAAATATACATATAAATACTATGCCGAGATAAGGAACAAGGATTAGCATGCATCTTAAAACATTATCCTGGGTTGCATAGCTTTACCGTTGTAAATCCACCCAAAGGCTATATGGATCCAGTGTTACCCTTGAACGGTCCCTAGTGTGTGCAGCCGCAGGAACCGGAGATATCATAGATGGTAAGGGATTCCCTTATACCCTTTGCCTTCTATGATACATATATACATGTATAGTATCGAGGGATTCCCTTGTACCCCACAAGCTCATGTTCATCAAGACTAACCCTCATGTCAACAACAAGATTTTCCAGTGTCCTTCCTTCAGACTCACACCTTCACGTCTAGCCATCACAACCCCCATTATTAACCAATTAAAACATTTAACACATAACCAAACCACCAATTCTAGGAGTCAATGATTAAGGCATCATTAAGTGGTATCGTCATACCGACTATAGCTTGCAAGCAATGTCATTAAGCCAACACTTAGGGGATTCTAATGTACCTCACAGACTCCATTCTTAAAACCACTTGGGGGATTCCCGTGTACCCCACAAGGTTTTCATAATTATCCCCTTGGAGGATTCCAGTGTACCCCTCAAGGTTTTCCAAACCATCCTTCACCATTTATTCCATGCATTAGTTTCAAGAAATAAGTCAAACCAAACACTTTAGGGATTTCATTGCACCACTAATTCAAATTCCCACCATTCTCATAACTACAAACCAATTTTACAATACAAGGTTGGGGTCATAACCACTTCAAAAGTCACAAGTTTAGAGAAAATTACCATTCTCAAGTTCAACCACCATACCCATGCACCCACATATTCAAAACCATATTTAAAACATGGAAAATAATAATTAAACCATGGGAAACTATTATTCAACGATAAGCATTCAAAACCCCCAACCTTTATTTAAAAAACCACAACAATACCATGAAAGCCATAAATTAAAACATGTGCCTTTAGTAAAATACCAATGAGGGAGGAGTAATATACCTGAAATACTAAAAAATTTGGAAGAGATAGCACCCTTAATACCCTAGATGATCATTTTCTTTGAAACCCTAGCCTTAGCTAGATGATCACTTTCTTTGAAACCCTAGCCTTAGCTTTAATAAGGAGTTTGAGAGAGAATTTTAGGAGTATTTTATAGGGAATGATGTGATAATAAAGTCCCAATGAAGGTTTTAAGTCATGGGGTTCAATGGGTTAAAGTGGAATATATTCTAAGTGCCCCCAACATAAAAGCTGAAAAAGGATCACCTTTGACTACGAGTCAAACATTGACTCATAACCACTCCTTACGACTCGTGACTACGAGTCATAACCAAGATAGTGACCAAGACCTCATACACTTTAAACCTTATGACTCAACTACCCAACTCATAACCAAACCCCATGAATTATAAGGTCTAGTCAAAGGCAAAACATAACTCAGATGGGTTAGACACTGGACGACGTTATATTCTATCTCACGACTCATATCCTATCCTCACAACTCTTAGTGAGCCACTCGTACTCGGACAAGATCCAAGCTACAAACTTACTGATTTAGTTATGGCTTATCTTAATGACCCGTTAATAGTCCTTAAAAGTCATCTCCCCAAGTCATAGCCAAGGTAGAAATCCAAGAACCATCCACTGGACACCCTACAACTAGGGTCACCTGGCCTATCCAGACACCATACAACTTGTATGGTCAAATCATAATCAAGTCAGTGAGCTCAAAGCTCAAGACATTTTCAAGGGCCAAAAATTCAAGGTGTTTCAGTTCTCCCCTAATCGGATCATTCATCCTGGAATGATGGGACAAGGAAACACAAAAATGATTTGACTTTATATACCTATACTCTTACATTTAACCAAGTTAGACAAAAAAAATGCCAAGGAAATCAATTTTTTCTTTAACAAAGTCAGAAAATAAAGATATTAAGAATAAAACATACCTTAAGCATGATTTTCTAGAGCAGAAAACAAGAATGCATACTTGGAATTCATGTCCTCTTTGGCTTTTCACAGATCTGGGTTCTCTTTTAAAACTCAAGAAATCGAGCAACTCAAGAAAATCTAGCACTGATGAGCTAAGAAAACTATCCTCCTAACCTTCCTATGTTGTTTACTTTAATTCCATCATATAATTTATTTTCTCAGCAGGCTAAACACTACCAAAGTTAATACCACTATTAGAGAGAAATAAATTTCAAACCTAAAATCAAAGTAGACTACACAAGTAAATTTCACAAACTGAGTTGAGCTTTTCAGAGTCATGCATTTTGTATCTTGTAATTTTAATTTTGAATTATTGTAGTCCTCAAGAATGGTATGATTGCTTTAGATTTTTAAGGAATATCCTAAAAATTAGTAAAACTTTGAGTGCTTAACCATGCACCTATAAAATAAACAACATAGTTAGTGAAAAGAACTGCCAGAGAATTTTCTTCTTTAAGTGTGTGAACCACTTCTACACTATGAGCATTCATCTTCTCTCTGATGAATTTCATATACAGAGAAATCAACCATGGCACCTCATTAATTCCATTTAATACTTTCTAAGCTATTAAAGAGTCCGTCTCAATGAAAATTGAGAATATATTATTTGGTATGCTATAGTTTAATCCCACTTTAATAGGCTTAATTTTACTCTAAATTACAGATAGATCCTTTATAATCCCTTTTTAAGAAAATATAAACTTTGCATCTATATTTCTAACATAGAAATCCATGAAACCTAGTCCTAAATCATTTGTATTGAATTTGTAGTTGCCTCTAAGTGGGATAACATCTCACCACCTTATGACAAACCAAAGAAGAATAACCTTCTTAATATTTGAACTTTCCATTGATATTAGGCATCCACCAAGGTTTATCTCTTCCATATGAGATCTTACAATAATCCATAACCTTGTAAATGTGATCACAAATCTCTATACTGAAAATACCAGCAAGCATATCATTATTCCATCCATCTTCAAAAATTAATTAATTAAAAGAATCCACTTGATCCTAAGTATATGAAACACACAAGTAAAAATGGAGAGCCCCATTATGCGTCCAGTTTTCATGCCAAACACTGGCATAACCTTTATTGATCTTCCACCAAATCCCCAAATAAAAGAAATATCTAGCTTGTAACATAGCCTTCTAAACTTAGGAACCACCCTTCTATTCAACTATTTTTTTGGTCTATGCCTCTTACAGTAGTTATTCCACATAAAATTTGACCATAGAGTATTAGTGTTCCTGAAATTCTACTATAGCTTGGCAAAAAAAGCTTTTGAAATATCAAATAAGGACCAAAATTCTAAGTCTCCCCCTATTTTAGGAAGGCAAATTTTTTCCCATGCAATCCAATGAGTAGATCTTTCTTTCTTTTTGAAATTCCCTAGAAATTTTGCCAAATTCCTATGGATATCATAATTGACACATTTTGGAGGGTTAATAGCAGATAAGAGAAAAGTAATGAAACACCCTAGGCCTTGGCACTTTGAAATTTCCTGATCTTTGAGATCACTTTTCTTGATATGACTCACCATATGAGTTATATGGTATTGGTATGGGTCAAGTGACCCAAATCGTAAGTTATCCAGTGTTTGGTGGTTAAGTTTCTATTGTGGTTACGAATTAGTGGGGTACGGGTCATATGGTTTCATGATGGGTCATTGGGATTGATCCTTCACTTAACCTAAAATATGATGATTTAATTTGGAACTGAGTATGAATGGCCCGCTATGAGTCATAAGGATAGGGTACGAGTGGTATAGTAGATTTATACATTGTCCAGTTGTATGGTATGGGTATGAGTAGGGCAAAGGGAGTCGTATGGTGGATAGTGTGTGGATGTCAAACCTTCTATTCTGGGTATGACTTAATGGTACCACTCGTATGATATGGGTATGAGTGGAGGGGTCTAATCGTACCCACCTGCAGGAATTTTTATAGTTTAAGTTGGGGGTATTCTGGATGTTTCCCCTCTTAACTTCTTTTGAGCCCACAAATTAAAACACCATTAGGACTTTATTAACCTACTATTACCAATTTAAACACTCTTAAATCTCTCTTAATATCTTGGTTCAAGAAAAGTCTAGGGTTTGTTCAAGTTGACCAATAAAGGCTCTCAAGGATGGTTTCTCTCCATCTTCCTTGGTTTATAAGATAAGTTACTCCTCCCTCATTGTTAGTTCAACTAAAACAAAGTTTTAATGAGTGGTTTCATGGCATTATTGTGGATTTTTGTTGGTTTTGAAATATATGTTGTCGGTTTTAGATTACTAAAGGTTGGATAATGTTTTACCATGTTCTATTTATGGGTTTTCATGTTATAATATTTATTTGAACATGTGGTTACATGGAAATGATTAGTTGGTTCTTAGTTTTGGTTTTGGAAACTATATGTGTTTGTTAAAATTCCAAATGAGAATGTCTTTGGCACATAGTTTGACCTTTATTAAAATCTTTGCATTGCATAATATGGTAATGGAACTTAAATTTATTTGCTTAGTTTTAAATGAATTTGGAAAGTCCCTAGTGGCCATGTCTTTGGTTTAATTAGAAATATTGTGGGGTACGTAGGAATCCCCTAAGTATTTTAGGCAATAATTTAATTGTGAAGGTTTTAATTGGGCAATAATTTTAGGTTGTGATAGCTAACTGTGAAGGTTTGAGCCTGATGGACGCACATTGTAAACTCATGTTTGTCGACATGAGGGTTGTTCATGGTGACCATATACTTGCGGGGTACACGGGAATTCCCTAAATTTATATATATATATGTATCATAGAGGGCAAAGGGTACACGGGAATCCCTGGCCCCTATGATATCTCTATTTTATGCTGCTACACACACTAGGGCCGGTTCAGGAGGTAACACTGGACCCATATAGCCAGTGTTTGGTTTTAGGATGATCAAGCTACATAGGCCAAGTTAAGGTTTTAAATGCATGCTAAACTTGGTTCCCTTTCCCGATATGGTTTATATGTGTGTATGTATATGATTACATATGGTTGTTTACTTTTGTTTTGAATAATGTCATTATTTTATCCTTATTCTTGAGTACATGCTAGATTTCATCACATAACCATCTTTAGGTAATGCATCCCCACGCGATTCAGGAACCAGCCATACTACTCTTCCTGCTCAGTGACTTAGATTCAGGGACAACCCAGAGTCAGACAAAAGTAGTGAGCTTCCATACCTTGGAATACTCCATTTCATTCTTTGGATTTATTTACTTTATTTTTGTTTCTTGTACTTTAGTTTTGGCTATGGTTTGGGGCATGTACTTATTAGATGTTCCTTTTTTTTGGTTAGAGGCTTTGTGTGACTACTATGGGCAAGGGCGGTATCGGTATTGGTGTCAAACTTAGAATTGGTATTGGTATTGGGGTTGACACCGGTTGGATGTTTGGTTGGACACTTGGTTGGATATGGTTATGAACTTTATTTAATATTTTTCAATTATAATTGTTTTATATTGTTATATGTTCGAAATTCATCCAACATAGAGTGTAGGGCGGTTATGGTCGGGTTTTGGGGGTGGTCTTGGGTCCCGGTTGGGCAAGAGGCTCCCGACATGACTAGGCCCTGATTCGGGTCGTGTCAGTAGGAATGCTTTGACAAACATGATAAATTAGAATATCTTTTTCCCCAAAAGATAAAAGCTTTCCTTTCCACAGTTACAACTTATTCTGAATTTTTTTGATCAATTCTAAAAAATTAACTTTCTTGTTTTTAGCATGGCCAATAGGACAACCCAAATATATCAATGGAAATTTTCCTTTTGAAAATTATAATGCCTCGAGATCTCATCCCGAGATGTCACACGGTGCTTATGACCCCGAAGGACCACAAGCTAACCCGTTACTGATATCTTTACCTGTATACTGCACAATGTCTAAAATAAATGTGGAAACTAGCCATAAGGTTCAACACATCTATGAATACTCAAAATACAGAAAACTGAATACTAATACATCCGTCTGAAAAACCTCCAAGCTGTCTAAACTGTGGAGTTGATGGGACATGTCCCTAACTAACTCCGTCAATTGAAAATAAACAAAGTCTTAAGAAATAATAGTACACTAAAATTTGTCTTTGGAGGAAGAGGACTCACTGTTACTACTGCTGAATGGGACTGAACTACTGAGGAAAAACTGGATAATGTGCCTCTGAACCTATGGTGTCAAATAAAATACCATAGCGCAAATGCTTTTGTACAAAAATGTACCGAGTATGTAGATGGGGTAGTCTAATACAAGGGCTCATGCATGCACAATATCTAAACTAAATAATCATGAAGATTCCACATGAGAACACATACATGAATGCACAGAATAGAACACAATCATCGGAACTCTAGATACTGATACTCGCATACCACTTTACTGCAGACTGAACTCACTATTGACACGGAGATACTGAATCATTGACTCATTTGATATTGATAACTGAGGATTTGGATGTGCTTACATCAAGGACTGTACTCTAAGATTACTTCTTTCGCCTGACACAATTAGAGTTCAACTTTGCTAACAGATTATTCTGGAAGTGATTATCAATGATAAAAAGTATGATTATATTTGAATATGATGATAAAAATATTCAATAAGAATCTGATACTGTGATCAACACTGTGTGGTGGCATATCTCTTAATATGATATCAATCAACTGTATATGTGACAAAGCCTATCTGCCAGGATGGTCCATGAATCAATGGAACTATCTGAGTTCCTCATAAAGATAGATAACTGTATCTAACAGTCCTGATTTCTAACGACTGATTCTGAAATTGAGACTGTATCTGAAACAGAAACTGTGGGGTTCAACCTGTGCCCCGACCTACCACAGGTGGGGTTCAACCTGTGCCCCAGTTGGAAGGGTGTCATTATCGCGCCGCTGGTAAAGAAAACTCCATGTGCATTATCATTATGTGACCCTCATCTATCAGGTGCTCAAACGAGATAGTGGAGCCCTCATCTAACAGGTCAAGCCACCTCATCTACCCTCATCTAGAATGTATGATGTCTCTCATCCACCCTCATCTAATAGTTTTGATGTCTCAACCTACGCTGGCTACGTAGTTCGGAAGCACAAAGATTGCTTCTAAGAATCTCACCCTCTACTAGTAGGTGAGATCCTATCCTTGAGCTCGCTCGATGCTAGTTTTTACTCCCAAATAAAAGACTCAGAACTAAATTCTCAATTGAACACTGGCTTAACTGAATCTGACAGGGATCATATTACTCAAAAGGTCTGACTGAGTTATGCTAAGATCACTTATTTCTATATCTGATGGAAAAGATATCAAATCATGGTATCTAACTGATGATACAGATCTTAAATGGATTACTCGAATTGCTTCTGAGATTAGGATTGAATAACTTGAATAATATTAGAACTGAGCTGATTACAGGTCTGAGGCTAGGTTACTTAGCGATATAGAGATTACAGAGATAACTGAGATTACTGAGCTTTATTAAGCTTCGCACTTGTCTGAGAAAACAGAGTTCTATCGTTCACTAAGTTCTGAGAATCATGGATCCATTGGAATTATTAAGAAGCTGACACGGGCTCTAGACAACAACTCTATTTCTGGGTATATATACCGCTAAGACTTGATAACATAAAAGTAAGACATAATCAATCTTCATCACAAATTATTCATGCATTATCACAGTCATCCATTCATCACTACCATCATTCGTTCATCATTACAAACATTCATTCATCATTACAATCATTCATTTGTTATTACAATCGTTAAAGAATCACTTCAAGTAGTTCGGTATCACAATATACTATCCCTTTCAAGATCCTTAGGACATCGCATTAAGCATTTAGGAAACATAGACCTCTATTCATCATCATATACTAGCCTAGGGAAGACATGCTATTAGATTATACCCCATTCAACGAGATCTTACATCAAGTACTTCATACCTATATCAGCCTTGACATGTATTTGGATATCACTTGATTTAGGGGAAACTTCATACTAACACGTCACTATTTACTTGCTAACCACTTGACATGTATTAAAAGCTTAGCATATATCAAAGATCACAAAATCGGGGAATTTACAACCATCATATCTCGACTTGTTCCTTTGTTCCCTAGGGTCTTTCAAAAACCACTAGACATGACCAATTTTACACCTACTTGGGGATTTCATGCTATCTTGGCACATTTCACTCACTAAGGCATTTTATCGAACACTAGGCATGCATGGACTACCTCACAATTTGGAGTTTCCTATTCAATATACTATAGTGGCCCTAATGCTTCACCTAATCTCTTTATCAAACCTATGGGTAATGTTCTTCACTTATTCAACCATTTCTACACCCAAAAGACATGAACACATCACATGGAAAAATAACTTCAAGAGGGTCTATCACAAACATCACATTAATTCGACATACTAGGGTCAAAGCTCATAAATTTTTTAGGCAAACATAAATCAAAACTTAACAACACATTAAACATCCATTCAACTCATACAAATCATTAACAACTCACATACATAAAAATCTTTTAGTTTTAAAAAGGGTTCTTGAGCTTCTTGGATGAAAGGGACCCAAGAATCAGCATCTACATACCTTAACCTTTGAAAGTGGATGAACTTTAGTGCTGGAAAGTTTATCCACACTTGCAATAAATAAATTCTTGAAGCTTACACTATGAGGAACTTGATTCTTGAAGAAACCTTGAAGATTTATGGATGATTTTTGAAATATTAGGGTTCTTGATTGAAACCCTAGTTATACTCTCTTGAGAGAGTTGAAAAAGAAAATGATTGAATTAGGGTTTGAATGAGGGTTTCTCATATTTATAGAGGCTCAAAAAAGGTGGAAAATGACCAAAATACCCTTGAAAAAACTCCCTTGAATTGCTGGAAAAATATAATTAACGCCATCCGTGATAGGCCGTTAGGTTCGTGATAGGCCGTCACTAATGGTCGCCACAAAAGGGATCCAAATTCTTGATTTTTTTCCCAGGTCTTACGATGTCATCAGAAATGTCGTCAGAATGTGACGACGTCATCAAAAAGGTCTTTAGAAACGTGATAGCCCGTCAGAAACGTCGTCACCGTTTTCCAGCTTGACATGTTGGAATAAAATGGGGATAACTCTTTGCTCCAATATCAGATTTAGGCGAAATTGGTATAGTTAGAATGCTAATTCAAGATATTTCATTTGATATATAGAAATCCACCCTGTTATTCATATATAACGGGTTATGGTCAATTGAATTTGACCCAAATTTTTATGGTTACTAAAACTTGAACGATTGGAAAGCTTTCAACTCGACCATGAGTTAGGGAATATCTATGATCTTAATTCATTCTCAAATAGATTCCCACATGATTCAAAGTATTTCATACTTGGGAGGATATTTCTGAAACATTTTGACTCGGATTTTTGCTTTACCAAATATGCTCTAAGGCTTAGACTGGAAGAGTATTTTGTGGGGCATTACATTATCTCTCCCTTGAGTACATTCATCCTCGAATGTCGCTTATTAGATTGAGTTTATGGATCAACAGAACTTATTCAAGAAATGGAAACATCTCAGATCAGGACTAAGCAACTAGAACGACTGACATATAGAGTTTTCACAATGGGCATGCATATATGCTGCATGGAATATTCGACTGATGATACTCATAGCTGAATTCTCATAATACACATGCATATCTGATGCATGGACTCATAATTAGGATGATCTCATGAATACACGACTAAACACATGTTGAAAAGCTGAACTCATTCTACAAAATGCGCATATCTAATGCATGAATATCCGGCTAAGCTAACTTTTGAAAGCATGACTTGACGATGCAACAATGATTGATGCTAACTTTATAAGGAAAATATGAACATGCATCGATATGAATCTAATGGCATGCAACATTATAATACCACTGGGTATCTCCCCCTTGAGACTCTATGTCCCTCTAAACACACTTTGCTAAAATACTGGAGCGGTGCGCAGGGCACCTACAGACTGGGTCATAATTGTCCGATTAAGATCTGAAACTTATGCATGAATCATGCTAACATATAAGCTCAAAATGAGAGGAAAGGATCTATCAATGCATAACATAAATATGAAGGGCTCATAACATACCCGGGTCAATTTCAGGGGATCTTTCCCGATCAATGCGAGCCTGAAGTGTATATAATCTATTATGAGTTGAAGGATGACTACGGTGACTTTGGGGACCTGGCTTAGGACAGTCTCGAACTTTGTAACCGGTATCACCACATCCAAATCACACATCACTACTGGCTCTACACATACCCTTATGATTCTTACCACATTCTTCACATAACGGGTAGGTACGAACACCACTAGTACTACTCTGGGCTTTGGAGCTTGGTGCTTCCTCAAATCTGACACCCCCAAAGGCAGGTGTGAGTACACTAGCTGAAGATAGAGTTGGAACTAAAAATCTCCGACCATACTAAGAACTACTACCACCTTGATACACTGACAGCGAGAAACCACGACTACCTATCTTGGCTCTCTTACTCACTCTCCCTCTCTCCTTCATCTTATCTTTCTCAATTTGTTGTGCATGAATCATTAGCCTAGAAAGATCCATATCTCTATTAATAATGGAAGCTCTACACTCTTTCAACATGTCACTTGATACCCCAGTCAAAAACGTACTTATACTCGCTCGAGGGTCAGCTATCAAGTTGGGAGCATACTTAGCTAATTGGTTAAACTTAAGACAATACTCTTTCACTGTCATGGAGCCTTCCCTTAGGTTCATAAACTCGTCTACCTTAGCTTCTCTCATTTCTAGTGGGAAAAACCTATCTATAAAGGCATTCTATAACTCTAGCCAAGTCATGGGAGCTGCATTCACCCCTCTACTTTTCTCCCACATCACTACCCTATCATGAGCAATATCTTTCAACCTATAAGATGCTAACTCAACACTCTCCTCCTATGACATATAAATAATCTGGGTGATCTTCTTCACCTCCTCAAGAAACAACTGTGGATCCTTACCTACTACTGGCCTAAGGAATTCGGGCGGGTTCATTTTCATGAAGCTTCTAATATTGGTTACGGCAGAATTCCCATTTTGCTGAGGTGGGACTACAGCCTAACGCTTACCATGAATATTAGTCACCGCCTGGGCTAGAGCTTGGAAAGCTGCCTGAAACTCTGCATGTGACATACTCTCATTTTCAGGATCTTCTGGCTGAGGGGGCTGATCATCAACCCTATGGACAAAGTCTCTGCGAGGAGGTATACTCTGTAAATGAAAGAATAAAGTGGATTAGACTGAGGACCAACTTGAGCTCATACTCACTCGCACGAAATGATCACTGAAAGAAGAGGAACTTCTCCTAAGAATATCATATAGCCTCTTGTACATAAATGTGGCATGCTACACATCCATGTACAAGAATCTACTAGATGCAGCTTTTCAGACTCCCTAGGATACCCTTGAACCTTAGGCTCTGATACCAAGTTTGTAATGCCCCGAGATATCATCTCGAGACATCACACGGTGCTTATGACCCCGAAGGACCACAAGCTAACCCTTTATTGATATCTGTACCTATACACTACATAATGTCTAAAATAAATGCGGAAACTAGCCATAAGGTTCAACAAATCCATGAATACTCATAATACATAAAACTGAATAATAATACATCCGTCTGAAAAGCCTCTAAACTGTCTGAACTGTGGAGTTGACGAGACATGTCCTCAACTAACTCCGTCAATTGAAAATAAACAAAGTCTTAAGTAATAATAGTACATTGAAATTCATCCTCGGAGGAAGAGGACTCACTGCTACGGCTGCTGACTGGGACTGAACTGCTGAGGAAAAACTGGATCATGTGCCTCTTAACCTATGCTGTCAAATAAAACACCATAGCCCAAATGGGTCAGTACAAAAATGTATAGAGTATGTAGATGGGGTAGGCTAATACAAGGGCTCATGCATGCATAATATCTAAACTGAATAATCATGAAGATGCCGCATGAGAACACATACATGAATGCACAGAACAGAATAGAATTATCGCAAATCTAGATACTGAAACTCGCATACCACTTTACTGCAGACTGAACTCACTACTGACACTGAGATACTGAATCATTAACTCATCTGATACTGTTAACTGAGGATCTAGATATGCTTATATCAAGGACTGAACTCTGAGCTTACTACTTTCGACTGACATAATTAGAGATCAACTTTGCTAACAGATTATTTTGGAAGAGATTATCAATGATAAAACGTATGATTATATCTGAATCTAATGATAAGAATATTCAATAGGAATTTGATACTGTGATCAAGCCTGTCTTGCAGCATATCTCTTAATATGATATCAATGTGACCAAGCCTATATGCCAGGATGGTCCATGAATCAATGGAACTATCTGAGTTCCTCATAAAGATAGATGACTATATCTGGTAGTCCTAATTTCTAAAGACTGATTCTAAAACTGAGACTGAATCTAAAACTAAAATAGTAGGAAGTAGTCACTTAACCGAGATGCCCCGACCTACCATAGGTGGGGTCCAACCTGTGCCCCAGTTGGAAGGGTGTCATTACTGCGCCACTGGTAAAGACAACTCTATGTGCATTATCTTTACGTGACCCTCATCTATCAGGTGCTAAAACGAGAATGGTGGAGCCCTCATCTAATAGGTCAAGCCACCTCATCTACCCTTATCTAGCAGGTATGATGTCTCTCATCCAACCTCAACTAATAGGTGTGATGTCTCAACCTACACTGGCTTCTAAGAATCACACCCTCTACTAGTAGGTAAGATCCTATCCCTGAGATCGCTCGGTGCTAGTTTCTACTCCCAACTGAAAGACTCAGAATTGAATTCTCAACTGAACACTGGCAGAACTGAATCTTACACTAATCATATTACTCAAAAGGTCTGACTGAGGTACCCTGAGATCACTTGCTTCCGTATCTGATGGAAAAAATATCGAATCATGGTATCTGACTGACGATACAGAGCTTGAATAGATTACTCGAATTGCTTCTGAGATTAGGATTGAATCACTTGAATACGATTAGAACTGAGATGATTACAGGTCTAAGGCTAGGTCACTTAGTGATACAGAGATTATAGAGATAACTGAGATTACAAAGATTTATTAAGCTTCACACTTGTCTGAGGAAATAGAGTTCTATATTTCACTGAGTTCTGAGAATCATGGCTCGATTGGAATTATCGAGAAATTGACACGGTCTCTAGACAACAACTCTATCTTTGGGGATAAATACCCCCAAGACTTGATAACATAAAAGTAAGACAATCATTCTTCATCACAAATCATTCATGCATCATCACGGTCATCCATTCATCACTACCATCATTCATTCATCATTACAAACATTCATTCATCATTACAATTATTCATGTATTATCACAATCGTTAAAGAATCACTTCAAGTACTTGGGCATCACAATATAATTTCCCTCTCAAGATCCTTAGGACATCACATTAAGCATTTAGGAAACATAGACCTCTATTCATCATCATATACTAGCCTAGGGAAGACATGCTATTAGATTATACCCCATTCAACGAGATCTTACATCAAGTACTTAATACCTATATCGGTCTATTAATGTATTTGAATATCACTTGATTTAGGGGAAACTTCATACTAACACATCACTATTTACTTGCTAACCACTTGACATGTATTAAAAGCTTACCATATATCAAAGAGCGTAAAATCAAAGAATTTACAACCATCATATCTCGACTTTTTCCTTTGTTCCTTAGGGTCTTTCAACAACCACAAGACACGACCGATTTTACACCTACTTGGGGATTTCATGCTATCTTGGTACATTTCACTCACTACGGCATTTTATCAAACACTGGGCATGCATGGACAACCTCATAATTTGGAGTTTCCTATTCAACATACTATAGCGGCCCTTATGCTTCACCTAAGATCTTTATCAAACCTATGGAGAACGTTCTTCACTTATTCAACCATTTGTACACCCAAAAGTCATGAACACATTACATGGAAAAATAACTTCAAGAGGGTCTATCACAAACATCACATGAATTACATATACTAGGATTAATGCTCATAAATTTTGTAGGCAAACATAAATCAAAACTCAACAACACATTAAACATCCATTTCAACTCATACAAATCATTAACAACTCATAAACATAAAAATCTTTTAGTTTTAAAAAGGGTTCTTGAGCTTCTTGGATGAAAGGGATCCAAGAATCAACATCTACATACCTTATCCTTTGAAATTGGATTAACTTTAATGCTTGAAACTTTATCCACACTTGAAATAAATATATTCTTGAAGCCCACAATATGAGGAACTTGATTCTTGAAGAAACCTTGAAGATTTATGCATGATTTTTGGAAGATTAGGGTTCTTGATTGAAACTCTAGTTATACTCTCTTGAGAGAGTTGAAAAAGAAAATGATTGAATTAGGGTTTGAATGAGGGTTCCTCATATTTATAGAGGCTAAAAAAGGGTGGAAAATAACCAAAATACCCTTGCAAAAACTCCCTTGAATTGCTGGAAAAATATACTTGACGTCATCCATGACAAGCCGTCAGGTTTGTGATATGCCGTCACGAATGGTCGTCACAAAAGGGGTCCAAATTCTTGATTATCTGTCCAGGGCTGATGACATTGTCAGAAATGTCATCAGAATGTGACAACGTTGTTAGAAAGGTCGTCAGAAACGTGATAGCCCGTCAGAAACGTCGTCACCATTTTTCAGCTTGACATGCTGAAATAAAATGGGGATAACTCTTTGCTACGGTATCAGATTTAGGCGAAATTGGTATTGTTGGAAAGATAATTGAAAGATATTTCATTTTATGTATAGAAATCCACCCAGTTATTCATATACAACTAGTTATGATTGATTAAAATTGACCCAAATTTTTACGGTCACTAAAACTTGAACGACAGGAAAGCTTTCAACTCGACCCTGAGTTAGGGGACCTCTATGATCTTAATTCATACTAAAATAGATTACCACATGATTCAAAGCATTTCATACTTGGGAGGGTATTTCCGAAACATTTTGACTCAAATTTTTGCTTTACCAAATACTCTCTAAGGCTCAAACTGGAAGAGGATTTTGCGGGGCATTACATAAAATCTATTACTTCTTCAACTTCATGAGTAGAAGTATGTGCTGCTTTGTTAAACATATAAAAGGAACTCTTATCCTTATTAATAATCAAACCTGTTTGCCTTACACACATACTCAATACCTTCATAATCATCTATAAGGATATTCTTCCGGTTGCAAAAAAATGATGGTATAATATAAATAGGATAAATGATTCAACTTGTCACTCCATTTAGGAAAACCATATCTCTTGAACTATTGAAATTCAAGCAAGCTATTAAATACTCGAGATAGCTTTTTAGCAGCCAGCATAAACAAGGAAAGTGATAGAGGATCCCCTTATTTTACCCTTCTTAAAGAATGGAAGAAATAATGGGTTTGGCCATTTATTAATACATAGTACCAATTTTTAATAGTTAGCCTCCATGTCATATTAGTCATCATAGAGTCAAATCCCTTTTTTCCAAAATTTAAAAAAAAATACCAGTCCACTCTATCATTAGCTTTGGCGATAGCTAACTTATTAACAACATTATAAGGTTTTCCCCTCATCCTTATGTCAGAAACTATTTCTTCAGCCAATAGAACATTTTTAGTGATGTTTCTGCCCTTCATAAAACCTAACTAATTTTGAGAAATCAGTCTTGGTCTAAGCTCTTCTAGCCTATCGTTAATAAGTCTAGAGATCACTTTATTAGTAAAGTTACTAATAATAATAAGTCTAAGTATTAAAAGGATTGAAAAACATCCTTTTTAGATATTAAATCCAAATTAATATGAGTAATAGACTTTGGTAATGTAAACCCTTAAATAAGGCATCTACAATATTAATGATGTGTTGACCCACAATATTCCAACAAGTTTGGCAAAAACACCTACAAAAGCAATCAGTTCCATAGGAACTTTAAGTGTTAAGTTCAAAGAACACTTTCTTAATTTCTATTTTATCTGGAATAGCATTGAGTAAAACATTATCTTCAGCAGTGACCTTTGACTGTATGTGTTGTAGTAAAGATAACTCAAATAAATTAGAGGCTCCTATAAACTAATTATTAGTAAAACTAACTTGTTTAGATGCAATATCTTCTTCTAATTCGGCCTAGGTTCTATCCTTCTTCAACATTCTTCCCATAGTAAGTCTCTTTCTCCTACCCTTAACTAGAGAGTAGAAAACATAGTGTTTCTATCACTATCTTCAAACCATTAGAAACTAGATTTTCCTCTAAAATTCCTTCATATAATTCAAATAGAGCCTTAATTCAGCATGATTCTTATGTAAAATAGATCTACTAAGAGAAGATGGCTATTTCTGAAATAAATGTTCTTTTATATGAACAATCACTTCTCGAATTGAAATTGCTTAAAATATCTGCAAACCTATCTCTACTCTATTTGGAAAGTTCCAACTTAGTCCTCTTCAGTGTCACAACCTGAACTGAGGACCTGGTTGTAACGGACATCCTGAACAGTAAAGGCCCGAGCACCTATCTCTATCTGAAAATCATAAACAATGTTCACACAAATAAAGAAATACAAAAAATTATCATACCAAAACATGGTCAATCTCATAAGTAAACTGAAAAATTCAAAAGGAAGTTCTTAGTATTTAAATGCATGATACCAACCGACGAAATCTCTAACAATACAAAAGTCAATATACGTCTAAAAATTGGAACAAGGCCCCCAGTCAGACCATGAAAAAAAACAAAAATAGTAATGTCCAATAACCAAGACCTTCCGGAATAAGGAAGGCTCACCAACTGAAAACTTCGGACAATCAATCTACAACTTAGCGGGACCCCGAGACTGTGCCTCAAATCCTTAAATATAGGGGATCAATACAGATGTACTGCTAGATAGAACAATCCAAAATAACATATTTTTATATAACATAAGTGAGAAATTTATGAAACACTATACATAACATATATGAAAATACATGGGCAAATGTAAAAGACTTTGAGGAAGTTCTTTGAAACCGAGACTTACTCTTTGCTTTACTTCTGAGCAAGGTGGTACACCATAAAATTCTACCTTGAATCTCCGGCCAAGCCCCCAACCTAAGCTTTCTGCAGGGGTTGGAATATCTGCATCATACAATTTCCCTTTTATGAAAGATAATAACTCGTATCGGGAAAACATGATTTTGGGCAATGAGTTTTCTGGGCTCATGCCTTCTTCGGGTAATGAACTAACTCGCTTTAAGACCATTTTTAAATATTTCTAAACATGTATCATTCTAAATTGCAAAGTCTTAAAATCTGAAGTTAAATCTACATTCTGTTCTGTTCTGCATTATCATGGCATTATCTAGTTTGGTATCGTCAAACTAAGACTTGCAAGTCATATCTCTAAGCCATAAAATATCATCTTACAATCTCTTCATACAAAATATAATGTTTGAACCACCAAATCATTCAAACAATATAAGAGAATTTGTATATCGAAATCCATGAAAACTTATGCTAAGATTCTCTCTTTCAATTCTTAAACATGTGATGGTTAATTACTTTGTACCAAACCATGCAACTCTTTAAATCATCTCTTTTAATTTATATTAACAAGAAACACACTCTCTTTGGTTCATAACAAAAATCAAGTCTTAAACAATAATAAAGACATTTGTATCATGTTCCTCAATATGCAATTGAATAATTCATAACATATGACATCAATATGCTTCATAAAAAGAGAGGGAGTATAACTATTCATGCTCTCAATTCAAATTTCAAACATCAAATGCATACATTTATGTTCGAGTAACAATTAATTTCTAGGGGAAGGCCTCAAGACCAAAACTTTATCATCAATAGGGTTCATAATACATAATTGTCTATGTAAATTCAAAACCCATCATAAATATATATGATACCATGACTTTAAACCTTACTCAAAACATTTTCAATAAGCCTATGTAGCTTAGGAAAATCCCACGTACCTTAGATTACTTAGTTTAAAGGATGGAACCCAAATCTTCATCCGTCTCTTGGAAATCTTGACCTAAGAGCTTGATTCTTGATCTTTAGGTGCTTAGGGTTTTCTTGAAGAGGAAGAGATAATAATGATGTAACAAAAGATCTTTACGGGCTTAAATATTGTGTTTTCGATGATTTTGGGTTTGGGGAAAGGACTGAAATGCCTCTAGAAAAATGTGACTGAAAGCTGGAAACCTCATAAGTGAAATAGTGCGTGCGTCGTATGCTCTGGAGAACCAAAATGGAGCATGTGTCACATGATCTGGAGTGCCAAAATGGAGAGTGCGTCGCATGATAATCGCGTGCAGCTACTGCCTCTGTCACAAAAATGGCAAAAACTTTTTGCTTTGGTATCAAATTAAGGAAAAATTGGTATCATTGGAAAGCAGACTCAATTATCTATAATTTGGTGGGTATTGAGATGCAAAATTCTACTCGTATCAATGGTTATACATGTTCAAGTTAGACCCTTATAAAATCGAATATAAAGATTGAGCCGAATCAAAGGTTCTTAGCTCAACTTCACTCTAAGTGATTCCTATGAAGATTGTTCACCTCAAAAGCACTTCAAACACGAGGATAACAATCATGACACTTATTCTCACTTGGTAATAATTTCTATAGAGCTTACACACATAGGAACAACAGTTTGATTTCTAGTTTGAATGTGCGGGGTGTTACATTATCTCCCCCTTGGGATCATTCATCCCCAAATGATGGGTTGGGAATTTTTGAAGATCAAACGAGCTTGATGATAACCCCTAGTGAACATGTAAGCACGAAGCGCAAGGTAATGAGACTTTACATAAGGATGATCTTGCACATGAGTTCTATGAATCATAATCATCACAGCATAAAGCATGAGTTAATTTGGTGATAACAGGTCTGATTTACATCGGTACTAATCATGAAATAAGGTTTTCACGGGACATAGGATTAGAAGCATTCTCTACCTTAAAAGGTACAACTAATAGACTTAAACTTAGAGGCACTACTCAGCTATGCCCTAACATTAAATAGCATACCTCACCTTTTCCATCTTACAATCCTTTTTCATAACACACCTAACCACAAGAATTTGAGTCCCACTGCCTATTACTTTTATGTAAAAGCCTAACTTGGAGAAAAGAGATGCTAGCTTAATCTATCGGACCCATACTCTACATCCCTTTTAGAATATTTCTTCACCTTATCACTATTATCAAACACACTTAAGTTTCAAATCAAGGAGCTAACCATACAGTACATTGGTTTGTGTTTTCATCAATCACAACTTTCAAGACTATCATTACTACACCTACTTCAAGGATCTCCCACTAAGACCAAAAATTTAAAACACTCACACAAAGATTTTTGCCATATATCTCCTTCCTAACCATTGCACATAACGAGAGTTAATCTACTTCTTCCCCCTTCTCATACAACCTTAGCTTAAGAAATCACTTAAAAAATTTCACCTTTAAGAACATCTACTTCCCTACCTAAATCATCACCACGCTTCCACAACCACTATCATACTAACATACGGAGGGTCATTGAGAGACCCGAGCATAATTATCATGAATAGGATAAAAACTACTCAATCATAACTTATACTTGTTGCACTACTCAAGGAGGGACATGAGGGGAAGACACAGTAGAATAGACACGAAGTGCTTCAGATATCAAGTGTCTAGATCATAAGTAAAGAGTTGTTCAGCAAAAACATAACATAACATGATTTCTTAGGACAGAATACAGTGAGTAACAACGGTGCACATATCTCATAGTTTGTATAACATAAGGTTGGAGTTCATAAAGTCAATGATTGAGACAAGGATTAATACTTGAAGCTATTGGTTCTCATTTTCATAGCTGAAATAGTCATGTGTTCGCATAACCTTATCTTTTTTGTTAATCCTAACATAAAATATCGGTAATGTATAGAAAACATAGTTTCTTCGGCATTATGTGAGATATAGATTTTTATGGATTATAAGCAACATAACATAGAGCTTGGATACTTGGAATATAGGATCACTGAGACATCATTGCTTCTAGATTGGAGGTTGGAACATTACATGAGTTACATAGAGAACTCAGACCTTTGACATAGGCAGGACTTGAATACATAAGACATTGCTACAATGACCATTTTAATTGAAGTAAGAGAAATATGCTTGAATAGGAATAGGTTTATCATGAATCCTCCCCATAACTTGCCACATTGAGAAAATTTTTTGGAACTACCTTAATTTATCATCTACCCCTTAGATCAAAGTCACAATCCTAGACTTGAAAGCATATCCCCTCATTAAGTCAACAAGCACAACCCTCAATACAATGGGGTATCACCATACATGTAAACACTAAACTCCCCCTTGATAAACTACACTTTGAAGGCATTGCTTTTTGGAAATGTTACTCTTAACTTTTGCTAGCCTCTACAACCATCACTGTACAACTCACCCTTTCATGAGCATACATATCCACACTCGATATCACGTAATATTTCCTTCTTCACTACTTAACACACCAACATTAGACCTCTACTCACATAACTTACAACTTAATAAAATTTGTAAAACTATACCAAAGGCGCCTAATGCCTACCTATATTTTCTCAATTCAACTCTACATAAAACCATATAACAACTCTCTCAACTTCTCTATACTAAGAGACTTGCAAACATAGACTGGGTGTACATGACACTCATACACATAGAACCTTATCTAACAATATGCTACTAGGGGATAACTTATTCTTATATACTTACGCCCTTATCCACTTAATGAAAACCACAATTCATCAATTTTAACATTAGTCCTCATGGCTATATACATAACACAATTATCCATTCCTTATTCCATAAGTTAACAACCTAGGCTATTTCATACATTACACCAAACCAATTAATTTATTCCCACAAAACATGCACCCTTAACCTTAAGCTACTATTCTTACCACCATAATCCAAATCTAAAGTTCAAGACTATTTTCTAACAACACCAATCATATGAAGCATGCCAAATACTATACTAATCAATCGAATAGAAATATCAACCAAAAGTTTCTTATTTCACTTAACTATGGCTCATAAGTTCATCCTCTCCACGACATTACTGCTATATCTCAAAATCTACTATATACTTTCTCATATGTACTACTAATTTATAACTACTAGAGAAAATACAAATCAAGGGGTAAAGTCACATAATAAGGATAGTTGATCTTAACCTTATAGTATAACCCATTTCAATCTTATCAACATATTCTAATTTCTCACATCATACTTTCTTAACCAAGAATACATTTAGACTACCTTTAAATTCCACTAACGCTAATGAGTCTCTACCTATATCTTATTAACTAATCTACCCCTATCCATTCACAACCTACAAATGATTTCTTCAACTACCATAACTATCCATTCTAAGATTCTTTCCTATTTTGTATAAATAATAATCATAGCCAAATAATTCTTTCATAGACTCTAATACAATCTATAAATTTTGCTACAACATCATCCAACCACCATAAAAGGAAAACCACTCCTCAATCCAAGGGTTATACAACTTATTTACGCAAAAGTCACCCTCACTCTGGCTTCTAACCTTGTGACTTCACATCACCAACTTCTTGGCTATCTCAATGCTAATAGGTCATGACACTTTAATTCGGGTGGAAATATAGTTTTAACATTCTTCGACACATCATTACCTTATGCATGACATCCGTAATAAGAATTTTGAAAGGGGACTGAATACACTTCGTACCTCAGGCTGAAACATATGATTTGATCAGGATAATAGTAGACACTCGAATCAATATACCTTGAAGAACTAATGGACTCCTCTCAAGTCCTTGTGCAATCTCAAAACTTTATGGATAACTCAATCAGAGATAACCAAATCATTGGGAGAGCTAGACTCTTAGACTTGTATTTCCTCGACAATGAGGCATGACCCATTAAATTATAACAAGGAAGGAAGTTGGACAACTTTTTTATGGATGATGCTATAGCACAAACTAGAGTATGAAAGAATAAGAAACAACTCCTAATGTTCGGTAGCCTCCTGATTATAAGTGTGGTGCACAACATACCCATAAGCAAGACTCTATTAGATACGACTTCACAGACACCTTGGACCATGAACTATGCTCTGATACCAAGTTTTTCATGACCCAAACTGAGGCCCTGGCCTTGATAGATATCCTGAACCATGAAGGTATGGGTGGCTATCTTTATCTGTCAATCATACATAATATTCATACAATATAAAAAAAATAGAAAATTATCATACAAAAACATGGTCAATTTCATAAGTAAACTGAATAATTCAAAAGAAAGTTCTTAGTATTCAAAACTTATGACACCAGACAGCGAAATCTCTAATAATACTAGAATCAATACACATTTAAAAATGGGACAAGGCCTCTAGTCGGACTATTAAATAAAACCAAAATAGTAATGTCCAATAACCAAGACCTTATAGAATAAGTAATCCTCATCAACTACAAACTTCGAATAAACAATCTACAGCTTAGCGGGACCCCGAGACTGTGCCTCAAATCCTAAAATATAGGGGGTTAATATAGATGTACTGGTATGAAGAGCAATCCAAAATAACATATTTTTATATAACATAAGTGAGAGAAATTTATGAAACCTGTTACATACAATATATGAAAACACATGGGCAAACTTAAAAGACTTGGAGACAGTTTTTTGAAATGAGACTCACTTTTTGCTTTACTTCTTAGCTAGCTGGTACATTCTATAATTTTATAATCCCATGGGGTATATCAAATTCACCCTTGACTCGGCGGCCAATCCCCTAACCCAAGTTTGTTGCAGGTGTTGGAGTATCTGCTTATCTACTATGCCACAGGGTTGTCACCAGTGTATAATTTCTCTTTTGGGTAACATAATAACTCGTATCGGTAAAACATAGTTTTGGGCTATGAGTTTTATGGGATCATGCCTTCAAGGGTGAAATGAAGCGTGCGTCACATGCTATGGAGTGCCAAAATAGCACATGCTTCATATGATAATCGGACACAACTACTGTCTCTCTCACAAAAATAGCTATAGCTTTTCATTCCTACATTGGATTAAGGTTAAATTGGTATCATTGGTAATCTGACTCAACTATCAACAATTTGGTGGGTCTTGAGCAGCAAAATTCTACTTGTTTCGGAAGTTATACATGTTCAAATTAGACTCTTGTAAAATTGAATACAAAGATTTAGCTAAATCAATGGTTCTTAGCTCAACTTCGTTCTAAGTGATTCCTATGAAGATCTTTCACCTTGAAAGCACTTCAAACACGAGGATAACAATCATGACACTTATTTTCACTTGGTAATAATTTCTATTAGAGCTTATATACATAGGAACAACAATTTGATTTCTAGTTTTAATGTATGGGGTGTTACATTGAGTTTCTATTTTAACTGAATAAAATCATCATAATTACTAACAGCAACCCAACTCTGTCGAACAACATCCAAAAAATCTTCTCTCTTTCCAAAAATTTTAAAACATGAAAGGCTTAGTAATAAAATAATTACTAACACTACAAGAGACTAACAAGGGGGAATGGTCTAAACCGATTTTGGCCAAATTTTGCAAATCCAAACTACCAAAAATATCCATTAGAGCATAATTTAAAACAACTTTGTCTAATCCTTTAAAAATACAATCCCCATCAACTTTATCATTCCACCAAGTAAAAGGATTACCTGAGAAATTAATATCATACAACCAACAAGAGTTTAAATAGCAAGCAAAATCTTCACACTCTTGATGGTAGACAGACATACCACTAATTTTTTCTTCACCTCCTAAGATTACATTAATATCCTCCAATCAACCAAGTCAAAGAAACATTATAATTTAGGGAATAAACAACATCCCACAAACTTAATCTTTCATTTTCTGTGCATTTACCATAAATAGTAGTAGAAAGTAATTACGTTCCATTATACAATGTAAGCATTAATGAAAGTTGCTGATCTAAATTAGAAATGATATCCACTTGAATACCTTGATTAACAAAAAACTATATCTAACCATTTTCATTATGAAAAACATATTGTATACCTAACCTTCTCTTATATTTTTGAATATTTGTAGTGTCTTAAAAAGGTTCCATAAAAACAATCATTATGAATTTATGATGTCTGTGTAATATTTGAACTATTTGAAAGTTCTTTTGAGCATTAACTAAACTTATGTTCCAAAATAAAGCTTTACAACTCATTTGTTATTAGACTTGACCATCTTCTTTGCCTGAACTATTGTCTGCAAAGTGTTGCCACCCTCTCCTTTCATTTTATATTTCCAACCTTTGGTTATTACCTTTGGAGATAAATTAGCTTTTCTGACAACCTTTTTTATATTAATCATATTATCACCTTTATCTTTATCTTCTATACCTGCTGTATCTCCATTAACTTAATCGTGAATCACTTTCTCTTTTTGTAGGAACTTTTTGGATGTGTTGATATGATATAAAAGCATATATAGTCTCCATGGGTACTAATTTGTCAAAAATTATAGGTATGATAGTTCTTTCTATCCCTTCTATTTTTGGTTTCATTAGTTATAGTCCATGATTCATCTGAGCAGATAACGCTCTATCATCTCCCGAAACTGCAATCTGAAGATGAGTTTGTTAAGTTGCATTATCTAAATCTTTCCCCAAAGCTAGAGAACTATCTGTTCTTTTTCCTCTATAGGTACTACTATAATTTTTTTGTCCCCCTTATCTTGATCACCTTGATACTTTTCCATTTGACCATACTTATCCATCCCTTCATCATCCTCCTTATTGATGTTTCAGAATTATTTATTTTCAGGTACCTCTAATTAAGTAACAAGTTTATTGACCTTCTCATTCTTATTAGAAGAATTCTAAAAATCAACACCCATCTTACCTCAAAATAATTTCTCAAAAATAGAGGCCTTATTTCTATATTTATGTTTATTAATTTCTCTATGTTTAAAAACCTTTATTAACCACTCTTTGGTAGAGAGTTGTGGTTGTGAATTACCCTATGATTGGTATGCTTTTGATTTATTTAATTTATCATCATCCATTACCTCATATGTTGTAATTACATATGTAATTTTTAGGTTTGGATAATTCAAAATTGTATTAGTACTAGCCTCTACATCTACCTGGTTCTTCCTTTCAAAAATCTCCCCAGAAAGTGTTGCAAAAGCATTATCCTTATTGATTATCTGATCACTAATTTTAGATCCTACTGGTTGTTGTCAAAGGAAAGTTCTTGTGGTGAGATGCCATTTTTTGAAAACCTTTCCTACTCTAATAATATGAGTATCTTATTGAACCTTAGTATCCTTTAATTCCTTCTTATCTTGACTGCCTACGTCCTCATGTATTATTTTCTTAGTTCAAGATGAAACACCCTGTACTCAAATTCATCATGGTGTTGTAATATGCCCTTTTTCAATATATAGGTATCAAATCATACTACATCTTGATTTTTTCCACTCTTGATGTTGATTCATCCTCGTTTACAAATTGTACTTCAACAAACTTAGGGTGTTCTACCAGTAAGTCAATAAGTTCCTTAACCCTAGCACAACTAGCTTTAGTCTTCTTTATGATAGCATTTTCCTAATGCAAAGGATTACCAATGGCCGATGACATAGAGAAAATGAATTCTTTAATAAAGAAGTAGGTTTTAAGTCTGAAAAAGAAATCTGTGCCATAGCTAGGGGAGTTTCCTCTTTCACATTGAATTTTGCATCATAATAAGAGTTCTCATCATGTATAAGTAACCATCATTGGAGAGAATATTTTATCTTGGTCTAGACATCATATTGATAAAATCCACTTCTCAATTAAATCTCATAAGAATATGTACATTCCTATGAACTCTAATTTGGCAGTCCCCCTTACCATTGCTTTTTTTTGGAATTTTAAATTGTAATTCATCAATATGTGGCCATCCATAAGAGAACTTTCCAACAACAAAATGTTGATGATTCTATATAGTATTCATGATTTCCACATCTTTTTACATCCATATAACTCTGGGTATCCCTTTATTTAAATAAGGATTTTTAGTGGTAATTGGTTCCACTTATTAATTCAAAATAGTTGAGATTTGTGATGGTTTAAGAAGACTAAAATATGAGTCATATTAAGCACCTTGTATTTATTGTCGTTAGGAAAATTATTAGGCTATGTAGAAAAAATAGAGTTTGTGAATGTCAAAGAGGTATGGCTAGGACTATTGGGATGATGTAAGATTGGGGAATCAGAATCTAAAGAGAGACTTCATGGCTGGACGATGGCCATGTTAGCCATTCTGGTGGAGACCAGGCGAGTAACATAGAAGCAACATGAGCTACAAAAATCACCTAAGGTTTTGAACAAACAATAAATTAAATGGTTACAATTTTCAACTTAATATTTTAATTACAGATTATAGATTTCATACTCACCCTTGACCTTTCTTACATATTTTGGGCAGATTCAGAGCCTAGTACCTCTAATTGGTGATTGGTAGTTGTGTTTAGAGTAGATTTTCTCGGGACTCTAATGTGGCTTCTTGAGTGGTCCATTTTATTCTTGGATCTCATCTATATCTTTAGCCTTCTTGCATTTCCTTTTAGACATTTTCTTATTCAGAGTTGTAACCAAATCTTAGATAGCTTGTACTAGTGACTACTATGTTTTGAGGTTGAGTTGTTGTTTTTTACATTCTGACTTACAAGTTTGGAGGATAAACTACCGAATAATATCCTATTCTATGTTTTTTGGGCCCAATGGGACAACCACTATAAAAATAACTTTAGATTTAGTTGTTGCCTTGCCAAGTGTAGGTCTTCCTGTTAGAGCTAGACCAATTATGTCAGATGTGTAGAAGAGGGTTCAGTTCATAAAAAAGAGATATCCACATCAATTTTATGATGGATCAATAAATGATGCTAATGAGTTTCCTATGATTTGACCCGAGATGTTGTAGAATGTGGAGTTTTTCAAGTCACACAAAGTTGACTATAAACTTTTTCAGATGCGTGCCCAACCAAGTAGTAGTGGTCTTGTGTTCATTATAGACATATTAAGTCTCTCCTATAACTTGGGAGCAATTTTCACAAGCTTTCTTGGAGTGGTTCATTCCCTATATATTATGGAGGAGAGTATGACAACCCAAAATTTTAGGTGATGATGGCACCTACTAAACCCAAACAGAAGGTAAGCCGAACCCCATAGCCCAAAATAACAAAAATATACTAACAACATAAGATAACAAATCATGAAAAAGATGGGCCAAATATAAAAACAAACATAGGTAATAGGTCCAATAAAATTACAAGTATAGAGAAGGAAAAAATATACAAGATACACCCCAAGACCTAGTATCTATCGATACAACAGCTAGTAAACACAACTAGAGTATTAAATATATACAATATGTATAAAATTGTCTTAGAGTATAAAGATCAATTCAACAAAATAGAGGGAAAAGGAAAAACTCCAAATGTCAGGAGCTCATCCCAAAACTCTAATTAATGACAACTCTGCACGAGGTGCACGCCAACAGTGAGTACTCATGTAAAAAGACACAGAAATGTAATATAAGTATCAAAACACGTGTTACCCAATATGCATCATAGGAAAATTGAGCTTAACACATAAATCAAAAGTATAAAGAACACAAAAAGAGATGGCATGCAATAAAAGTAGCATAAGAGAAGGTACTTACTGACGAAAGTTTCCTAATAGTCTAACATAATAAAAATCAAATAATGATAAGAAGAAAAATAGTAGTATACATGGAGTGTCTATCCAAAGAATGGGAAAAGGCATAACTATCTAACACTAAGTATGGAAATGCTAGAATAAGAGTTCATTAGGCATACTGAGATAATGAACAAAACATATGAAGCTATCCCAACACTAGCTACACAATAATGATGTATGGAGTAGTAATAAAAAGAACCTAACTAGGATCCTATAAGCCCATAAGTTATACAACAACAGATGAAAATTTAATTGGCCCCACAAGCACGATAGGTACAAATTACAAACCTAACCTAACTAACCCCTATAAGTACAACAGATACAAATAATAGACATAATAAAAATAGTAGTGCATATGAATGGATGCAGGTGATCAAAATCAACTAAAGAAATGGTTAGATGAAATTCATGTCCAACAATAGTAAATATTCCTCTTCCAGCACCTGTGGCTCATAACGAAAGGAATGATGGGAAACAACCTTCCTCTAGTATTTGTGGTCATAGGACAGGGACCCATAGAAGGCTTGAAATATCCATATACATTGCTCAATCCCAAATTGGGACTTCTAAATGATAATCAGTAACATGCAGGAGTATAACAGATGCCCGATATTGAGCTAGAACAAAAATGAGCCATTTTTAACTTTCTAGAAACCAATGTGTAAGTAAATTCTCTCCAAGTTCTATTTAGAGACAAAACTAGTTTTAAATTACAACAAACAATTTTAAGAAAATAGTAGAGGAAACAAATGATAAAGTGTAGAAATTAGAAGTAAAATCAGTTTTAAAAGTGCTGCAAGTCTTTTGAAGTCCTCAAAATGATGTTGTAAAGATGGTATGATTTTACTTTTCCTTCAAGAACCCGAAATTAACATTTTCTCTTAGAGTTTTACCCCTATGCATTAATGTGCATATGTGAATATATGCATGTCATTACAAATATATAAACAATAAGGGAATAATTATGCAAAACTACATAAATAGACATCACTGTGCTTTGTAGAGTAAGGAACACCAACTTGGAATCCAACTATGTTGTATCTACAACCTAAAACCTACAAAAATATGGTACAATATATTAAATTAATAGGGGAAATAAAGGTAAATAAGAGTAACCATGCTACTAATAAGAACCGATTGAAGAATTCTAGTCTATCTACGAGATACTACCCCAAACCTATACTAAGGATCACTGACCTAATCGAACATTATGGAAAGAACATAAGTATTCCTAAACTAATACTAACGCTATCATAGGCATTCTAACCTAAGTCTCAAGCTACGATTCTTCTTTAAAATACCCTAGGAAGGCCAAGAATGGTGAAAATGATGATATAATCTCAACTTTATCTGATAAAATCCTAGGTTGCATGAAATTATGCCATAGATAATCTTGTAAAACAAAGTCTAAAAGAAAGTAGATTGTAGCCTACCTCAAATTCTAACAACAACATTGGACCTTCTAGAAGATGCTGATCCATTCACTCAATCATAGAAAGTTGTTACTCTATCAGAATCATAATCTATATGCCAATACAGGGGAGAGAAGACCCATATTACAAATTTGCACTTTGGGTCAAAATTAGCCTGTAGAACCCACTACGAAATTTGAAAATTAAACCTGCAATTAGATCCTTTGAATGATAAGGAACACATAATGAAAAATTGAGCATAAATAGATATAACACCCCGATTCACTGAACCAAAATGCTACATGGCGCTCATGACCCCGAGGGACCACAAGCTAAACCATGATTGATATATGTACCTGTATACTGCAAATCAAGATATAATAATGCGGAATACATAGAACTATAAGGCCATAAGGTTCAACTGAATAAAATCATGTGGGTAAAAATACACAAAACAACTCAATTTGAAAGCTAAGTTGGAACATAAATCTGAACGTAAATCTAAAAGCCTCTAAACTATCTGAATAAGGAGTTGAAGGAACATGTCTCCAACTAACTCCGTAAATTTGAACTGAAGAAATAAATAAATGTATCAAATCATATTGTCCTCAAATCAATGAGGACTCACTGTGTCTCTGCGACTGGAATGCTACCGCTACTGCTGGGCTGGAGCTCGTGTCTCGAAACCTATGGTGTAACATGCAAAAAACCACCATAGTGCAAATACGTCAGTACAACTGGAGTACTAAGTATACGAGAAAGGTAGGATGAACATAAAGGGTTTCATGCATGAACAATACTGACTGGCTAATATGAACGTGGGAGTACAAAAACACATATATAGAAACTAGGACCGTGAATACATGATAGCATGACCTGTAGGCTAATACATGGTTTACTGATAACTGTCATAACTGATACTAAAATTGTGGGAAGTAGTGCTTAATCGACATGCCCCATGTATGCCGTTATGGCTAAGCTGGGGTCCAATCTCTGCCCCGACTGGAGAGGTGTCAATACTGTGCCACGGGTAAGGATAGCTTATGAGTGATCCTTATCTGGCGGGTACTCAATAAGAACTGTGGGAACCCTAAATAGACGGGTTAAGCCACCTTATAAACCCTAGTTTGACGGGTTAATATGTATTAACCTACACTAGCTACATAGTTTTGGAACACAAGGATGACTACTAAGAATCACACCCTGAACTGGCGGGTGAGTTGCCATCCTCGGGTTCACTCGGTGCTAACCTCTACTCCCATTTGGAGGGACTGGACATGAATAACTGACTAAGCATGCCCTAATCTTACTGAATTCCATTGACTAGCGAAATGTTTCTAATATCTGACAACTGACTAAGATCATGAGGTTTTCCTGAGTCAAATGACTGACTGAAGTCTATGGAATCATAGATTGAGTTCATATATTTTGAAACATGACATGGCTCTAGGCACACAACTATAGTTTTCAGGTACAAGTACCCCCAGGACTCGATAGGTGGAAACTAATACACATGACATGACTTGATCACAAGATTTGAGTCCATAATTCACAATATCATAAGTAAGGCTTCCATAATAAGAATGATTCTCAACAAACTATCACATGATCGGGAATGCACACAAGATGTATCTACTTGCATGGCTTCAATAACATGGCCACTCCATATCGCAACAACATCATGAGCATCTCATACAACTTCAATTCAAGACAATATCACGGAGATCACGTTGAACATAAACTTAGAACATGGAATAGTCATTTAGGACTTATTATGTCATAAAAGCATGATTTCTATTCCCTTAGGTATTTTCAAAAATACCTTGCATGCACATCTTTGGCATAGGTGGATTCATCAAGATTACAAATATTCAACCACCAATTTCATATATTTATACGTTAAATACCACCATATCCTCACAATAAACATACAAAGATCCCATCTTAGGCATCATCCAACTCAAACCATATGAAAATCAACCACCAACAACATAAAAATCATAATATTAAATTTAAAAGATGGTTCTTGAGCTTCATGGATGAAAGGAGTCCAAGAATGAACTCACGCATACCTTAGAAGGAAGATTCTTGATGATTGACGGAGGAATTTCCTTGAAACCAGATCTTCAAGCTTAGTTACACAACCCTAGTTGTTTTTCTCTTTTAGTTCTCTTAGATGATGAGCTTTGAGATGATAATAGGGTTGTAATATGTATAGAAGCTATATATTTTGTAGGGTTAAGTTTAGGGACGTATAAGAAGTGTTAAAAGACTTAATTACCCTTAAAATAACTCAAAACAAAGTATTTTTGGCACCTGGAACTGACTTAGGCAACACCCAAGTAATTTTCTAAGCTAGGTTGGGCGGCACCTAACCAATCGCCTATGTTTGGTTGGGCGGCGCCTAACCAATCGCCTATCCTTACTGTCTCTCACGAAAATCTGCATAACTTTTTGCTCGTGTATTTGATTAAGGAGAAATTTGTATCGTTTCAAAGCTAATTCAATTTTCTACAATTTGGTGGGTCTAAATCATCCAAAATACCATATTACCATCGAGTTATACTAATTCAAAGATGACCCTTGACAAATCGAACACTAAAACTTGATGTATTCAATAACTCTTAGCTTGTATTACCTTAAGTAAAACATATGAACATTCTTAATGCATCATAAGCTATCCTATCACTAGGATATTCATTGTACGTCATGTATTCAAGTATGAATCATAGGGTAGGAGATTTTATATGTAGGAATATATATTCACTTCCTAGCTTAGAAACATACGGTGTATTACAATAACTCGCCTTTGGGAACATTCGTCCTTGAATGAGAATTTACTGAGAAGGGATACAAGACAATAGAACCTGAAATAAACATGAAGAACTGGAACTTGATCTCATGCCAGACATGCTAAACATACAAAACTCGTGCATATCTGATGCATGGAAAACTGACACATGAATGCATGACTGAGTATGAAACGGTTAATAGGTACCAAGTTTATACTAGAAACATGAACGTGAAACTGAATAAGCTTAAGGAGAACTGTTACCTTGAGTTTGATCTGAATTGGCGGGGAAGAGGTGAGGATACTTGGTACACATATCTGCTTCTGCTTCCTAAGTAGCTCCCTCATGAGACTGATTTCGCCAAAGAACCTTGACTAGAGGGACTTCTTTATTCCTAAATCTATGAGTCTAATAATCTAAGATTTAGACAGGAATCTCTTCATAAGAGAGGCTGTTCTGAATATCAATTCTCTGAATAGGGACAATAACTGATGGGTCACCTATGCACTTCTTTAGCAAAGAGACATGGAAGAATGGATGTATTGAGGCTAGATTTGAAGGCAACTCAAGCTCATAAGCTACCTTGTCGAAGCGATAAAGAATTCTGAAGGGACCGATATATCGGGGACTGAGTTTCCCATTCTTGCCAAACCTCTTCACTCCCTTCATGGGAGAGATATTAAGATAGACATAGTATTGACCTCAAACTCGAGATCCATTCTACAAATATCTGCATAGGACTTTTGTCGGCTTTGAGCAGCCCAGAGTCTCTCTTTGATCAACTAAACTTTCTCTAAGGCGTCGAATACTAAGTCAGGACCTATGATTGAGGCCTCACAAACTTTAAACCAACCAATCAGAGATATATATCTCCTTCCATAGAGAGCTTCAAATGGAGCCATCTAAATACTAGAATGATAGCTATGGTTTTATGCAAACTCAATCAAAGGCAAGTGGTCATCCCAACTTCCCTTGAAGTCAATTACATACACCCTTATCATATCTTAAAGAGTCTGAAAGGTCCTCTCTGCTTGACCATCTTTTTGAGGATGAAATGCTGTTCTGAGATGGACTTGGGTATCGAGACCCTTTTGGAATGCTTTCCAAAAGTGAGGAATGAACTGGGTACCTCTTTCTGAGATTATAGATAGTGGAACACTGTGTAACCTACCTAACTCCCTGATATAGAGTTTGGCATAATCCTCGACGGAATAAGAAGTACGAACAGGAAGGAAATGAGCTGACTTGGTCATTCTATCTATAATTACCCAGACCAAATCATGCTGATGATGAGTTTTAGCCAAACTCGTCATGAAGTCCATGATAACTTCTTCCCACTTCTTAGTAGGAATGGTGAACTCTTGCATGGAACCACTAGGTTTTTGATGCTCTAGCTTAACCTGCTGACATGTAGAGCACTTAGCCACAAACTCTGCAATATCTCTCTTTATCCCACTTCGCCAATCGATCTCCCGCATATCGCGGTACATCTTAGTGGCCCCTGGATGAATAGAGTATCGCGCACCACACGCTTCTGCAAGGATTTGCTGCCTTAATTCATCTACACTTGGAACACATAGACGACCCAGACAATGAAGAAAACCATCTCTCTCTTGGGAGAAAACATCTACTTTTTGATTCTAAACTGAATCTTTGAGCTTGACAAGGCTAGGATCCCTGTCTTATTTCTCTTTCACCTCAAAAACTAGAGATGACTTTAAACTACTATGAACACAGACACTACCCTCTGAAGAATCGACTAAGCGAACGGCTAGAACGACAAGCTGATGGATCTCCTGAGCTATCTTTTTCTAACTATCCTCAACGTGAGAAATACTACCCATAGAGAGTCGACTGAGACCGTCGGCCACAACATTGGCTTTGCCCGGATGATAAATAACACTCATGTCGTAATCGTTCAAGAGCTCTAACCATCTTCTCTGGAAAAGATTGAGATCTTTCTGGGAAAAGACATACTGGAGGCTTTTATGGTTTGTGAAGACAACTACACAAACTCCATAGAGATAATGCCTCCAAATCTTCTAGGCTAAAACTACCACTGCTAACTCAAGATCATGAGTAGGATAATTCTTCTCATGTGGCTTTAACGGTCTGGAGGCGTAGGATATGACCTTACCATGCTACATGAGGACACAACCTAAACCCACTCTGGATGCATTACAATAGATTACAAAACCATTAGAACCATCTAAAATAGCTAGAACTGAAGCTGAGGTGAGTCGTTTCTTCAACTCTTGAAAGCTCTTCTCACATGAATCTGACCACTAAAACTTAATCTTCTTCTGAGTCAATCTGGACATGGGAGCTGCAATAGAAGAAAATTCCTCAACAAACAGTCTATAATAGCCAGCCAAACCCAAGAAACTCCTAAAATTTGATGGAGATATGGGTCTGGGCCAGTTTCTTACATCCTCAGTTTTCTGAGGATCTACTCTAATACCATCACCAAAAACAATACGGACAAGGAATACTACTGATCTTAGCCAAAATTCGCACTTGCTGAACTTAGCGAATAACTGGTGATCCTTGAGAGTCTGAAGAACAATCCTGAGATGGTCTGCATAATCACGCTCTGTGCGAGAATAGACCAGAATATCATTTATAAAGACTATGACAAACATGACT